>NC_092715.1:23828153-23908484 GCF_047496885.1 Scyliorhinus torazame
GGAGGTTGAGGGGCGATCTAATAGAAACTTACAAGATAATGAATGGCTTAGATAGGGTGGACGTAGGAAAGTTGTTTCCATTAGCAGGGGAGACTAGGACCCGGGGGCACAGCCTTAGAATAAAAGGGAGTCACTTTAGAACAGAGATGAAGAGAAATTTCTTCAGCCAGAGAGTGGTGGGTCTGTGGAATTCATTGCCACAGAGGGCGGTGGAGGCCGGGACGTTGAGTGTCTTTAAGACAGAAGTTGATAAATTCTTGATTTCTCGAGGAATTAAGGGCTATGGAGAGAGAGCGGGTAAATGGAGTTGAAATCAGCCGTGATTGAATGGTGGAGTGGACTCGATGGGCCGAATGGCCTTACTTCCACTCCTATGTCTTGTGGTCTTAACACTTAGGAAGGGCAGTGGGTTGCATGGATGGAAGCAGAGGGTTGCTGAGGGACAGAAAAACGAAACCAAACGCAGGCGCTGAAAACCCAAAGAAAAAGGAACAGACGATGCCAGCAATACTCTGGCAGGAGGGCGGCAGGGTGGCACAGTGGGTTAGCACTGCTGCCTCATGGCGCCGAGGATCCAGGTTCAATCCCGGCCCTGGGTCACTGCCCGTGTGGAGTTTGCACATTCCCCCCGTGTCTGCGTGGGTCTCACCCACCACAACCCAGAGATGTGCAGGGTAAATCGCCCCGTAATTAGGAAAAAATAATTGGGGAGTCTAATTTAAAAAGAAAGAAATACTCGGCAGACCTGGCAGCATCTGGTGGAGTGTGAAACGGAGTTAAAGTTCTTGAGTCGATGGACTTTTGTCAGTGATGCCAAAAGGTTACTGAGGGACATCGCCAGGTTAAGTGAGCAGACAGAAAGGGGACAGAGGGCATTCAATGATGGGGGAACCATCCACATTGGACACAAGAAAGGGGGATCAGAATATTCTCTGCATGATGAGAATCCAGGAACTCTGGAGGAGCCGAGATTTCGGGGCCCCATGTACAGAAATCAATAAGAGTCAGTGGATAGGCACAAATCAGAAGTAAGATGCGAATGAAACGTTGGCCTTTATCTCAAGATGCCTGGATAGCAAAGAAATGAATGCGGCGTTACATCTGTACAAACCTTTCGTTAGTTGCCCTTTAGTCCACAGCCTTCAGATTTGGGGAACTACACACCAGAAGGACGGACTGGATTGGGAGGGGTCCAGAACCAAACCGGAAAAAAAAACAGGGTAAGAAATGAGGACTACCAACAGAAAATGCTGGATAAACCCCACAGGTCTGGCAGCAGCTGTGAAGAGAAACAGAGGGTCGGATTCTCCGCCTGGGAGATGTTTCCCCGCTGGAACTGGATCGCGTGCACTTTGCGTTGCCGTTTGGGGAGCTGTTTGTTATGAGATTCAGGACGTGCCCACGGGCCAGCGCTCTGCCTGTGTGGATTGGAAGCAATTCCCATCACCAGAGGCATATCGAGCATTTACAGGACTCAGTGAGCACACAGCAGTGTGAGCAGCCAGAAGCCTGTAAGTAGCACCAGAGGGGTGCATTTAAATCACACACTGCAGCAAACGCATTCTGAGCCAGGCCTCCCCGATCCCAAGGGGCAGCACGGTAGCACAGTGGTGAGCACAGTTGCTTCACAGCTCCAGGGTCCCAGGTTCGATTCCCGACTTGGCTCACTGTGCCGAGTCTGCATGTTCTCCCCGTGTCTGTGTGGGTTTCCTCCGGGTGCTCCTGTTTCCTCCCACAGTCCAAAGATGTGCAAGGTTAGGTAGATTGGCTATGCTAAATTGCCCTTAGTGTCCACAAAAGGTTGGGTGGGGACAGGGTGGAAGTGTGGGGACAGGGTGGAGGCGTAGGCGTAGGTGGGGTGCTCTTTCCAAGGGCCGGTACAGACTCGATGGGCCGAATGGCCTGCACTGTAAATTCAATGACCTAGCACCAAGTAGCTCCCTGCTACTCCCCCCCCCCCCCCCCCCACCCGCCCACCTTCCCCAGGCAGCCAACAAGCCCACCACATCTTGAGGGTTTTGAGAGCTTTTTTACACTGTCGCTCCCCCTCAGCAGCCATGGTATCCAGGTCCCGCTTGTAAATACTTGCACCAAGTCACGCAAGCGTGACTCTCACCTGACGAAGGAGCTGTGCTCCGAAAGCTAGTGATTCCAAACAAACCTGTTGGACTTTGACCTGGTGTTGTAAGACTTCTTACTGGACAGGGTAGAAGCAGGAAGGATGTTCCCGATGGTGGGGGGTGTCCAGAACCAGGGGTCACAGTCTGGGGATACGGGGTAGACCATTTAGGACAGAGATGAGGAGAAATGTCTTCACCCAGAGAGCGGTCGGCCTGTGGAATGCTCTACCACAGGGAGCAGTTGAGGCCAAAAGATGTTTACGAGAAGCAATTAGATTTAGCTCTTGGGGTGAAGGTGAAAGGGAGTAAGGATATGGGGGGAAGGTGGGATCAGGTTGGATGATCACCCATGAATATTGGAGTAGGATCCAAGGGCCGAATGGTCTCCTGCTGCCCCTAGTTTCTATGTCAACAAAGAAAGGGACATAGGTCCAGGAGAAGTCCATTCGGCCCCATTGAGCCTGCTTCACCATTCAGTTCAGTTGTGGTCGAACGATGATGTCTCAGCACCAACCACCTACCTTGGTTCTATCACTCTTAATGCCTTACAATATCTCTCAATCTCCGTCTGCCACATTACAACTGTGGCTTAAATGGCCGTGAAGCCCTTTTGGTCACCCGCAGAACGTGGAAGGTGCTGCGTAAAGGGGTTGCTTCTTCCTACGTTAGAAACAAAAACCAGGGCTGGTCTCAGTAAGTATGGGTCACGCAATCCATTGCGTTGGCCACTGAGGGAGCTGCACCGCCTATTGTCAAAGTGAAGCTCACACCAGATAAACAGAGTGAAAAACACATTGCATCAGCGATTCCCAAATGGCCATGACAGGTGTGATTAGAAAATAACAACAACCTGTTACCATTGCGTCATCTATTCACAAATGTTTTTCACAATCTGATGATCCTTTCAACTCAATCTGCGTTCACGTTCCGATGACCCCAGCCCCACACATCTCAGTGACGGTTTCAATGGGTTAATGGCAGTAGCTGAGCTACAAAGCAGGACTTACATTTACGTACTGCACTCCACAACCTCAAAATGCTTTGCTGCCAATTAAGCATTTCTGTTGTAACGCAGGGAATGTGGCTCCCAATCTGCACACACCAATTGTCCACAAACACAATGAGATACATTTCCAGGTAATTTGCCATGATAAATTGCCCTTAGTGTCCAAAAAGGTTAGGTGGGGTTACTGGGCTACGGGGATAGGGTGGCGGTGTGGGCCTAAGTCGGGTGGTCTTTCCAAGGGCCGGTGCAGACTTGATGGGCTGGATGACCTCTTTGTGCACTGTAAATTCTATGATTCTACGATCTTTGGACTGTGGGAGGAAACCCGAGTTCCGGGAAGAAACTCCCAGGGGGAAAGTGCAAACTCCACACAGTCACCCGCGGCTGGAATTGAACCTGGGACCCTGACACTGTGAGGCTGCAGTGCTAACCACTGTGCCACCGTGCCACCCTCTTAATGTGGGAATTTGCACCCATGTGAGAGGGTAGGCAGGCCCTCAATTGAATGTTCAATCCCAAAAGACGTCACCTTCAATAGTGCAGAACCCTCCCAGTACTGCACCTCATGGCAAGCTGGACTATTTACTCAATGACGTGCCCTGATTCCAGAGGTCAGAGTTTTGCAGGTCTGCCTGACACCTTAAATTATATTTTATACAAATCGTTTTCAAGTGAATGAAACAAGAGGGGGGGGGGGTTGTGTTACTGGGAGGGAGGAGGGTGTAAGTTGGTGAGAAAAACAGTCCGGCAGTGTTTAAAATCATATATTTGTTGGGTAGGTAAACGCAGCCCTTTGAAGCTTAGCTCCGAGCAGGAACATCAATGCCCAGTGCTTGTATTCTCCAATTCCGATGCCTCACAAAAAAACATCTGGAATTGAAAATAATACTGATTACACTACACTGGGCCAGGTGGAGCAGTTGAACTGATACAACTCACCAGGTCCCCCAGTGAGTCTTTAGACCCAGAGTGACAGCACCCAAGGGGACACTGGGTGGGAACCAATGCGAAGGTTTCTCCTATGAGGTAAGAGATTTCCTTCCTCGCAGTACATGTGGAGGCAGCAATTATCTTGTGGAAAATATTCAGGCAAACACACTGAGGCCGAGGCACTCTCACAACAGGCACAGATATAGAACGGTCCAGTTCAGTATAGAGACACAACTCATAGACACGGCTGCACATAGACACACACACAAATTACTGTGACACAGATCCATACACACAAAATACACTGATACACGGGCACCACAGGCACACCTACGTACCCTCACACACCAGAGACACAGACAAACACAGGGGCGCACACACAAATACAGACAACCAGACCATTCAGAGACCCACAAGCATTCACAGATACACAGACATGCATAGAACTCAAAATACACACACACATACATACATACACACAGACCCACAAATACATAGATACACAGACATGCACATAACACAGCATAAACATGGACATAAACACATACATATGCTGCACACAACGCAATCACAGAAATATACACAGAGGGAAGGATTTTCCCATCCCTCCTGTTGCGGGTTCAAAGGTGGGTGGGGGTGGGGGGGGAGGCAGGAATGTGGGGGACAATGTGGCGGGAGCTGAAAAGTCGGTTTCCTGCTGGTTTAAATCGATGTTGGGAACTTGCACTCCTGCTAGTCATGGCGGACTTCCCGCCAGAGGCCGGCATGAAACCGTTTTGCATCCCGTTAATGGGATACAGATGAAGTCTCGACCAGAACTGTTCCCCCCTCCCCGTCTGATTTTCTGCACCGCCAGCGGGCTATCACGCCAGTCTGGAACATGTCCAGGCTGTGGTGGTGTGCAGATGGCAGACATACCTGCAAGACCCTGGATCAATACTTGCAACAGTGGATGGGTGGAGCATCTACCACATGAACCTTCTGACTTCAGGATCTCCAGAAGGTGGACCTTCTTCAGCAGCGAGGAAACAGCGGTCATCTATTAAAAAAATAATGAGTATCCAATTATTATTTTTTCCAATTAAGGGGTAATTTAGCGTGGCCAATTCACTTACCCTGGGCAGCACGGTGGGTTAGCCCTGCTGCCTCACGGCGCCGAGGTCCCAGGTTCGATCCCGGCTCTGGGTTACTGTTTGTGTGGAGTTTGCACATTCTCCTCGTGTTTGCGTGGGTTTCGCCCCCACAACCTAAAGATGTGCAGGCGAGGTGGATTGGCCACGCTAAATTGCCCCTTAATTGGAAAAAATTAATTGGGAACTCTAAATTTTTTTTTTAAATTCACCTACCCTGTCCATCTTTTTGGGTTGTGGGGGACGAGACCCACTCAGACACGGGGAGAATGTGCAAACTCCACACGGACAGTGATTCGGGGTCGGGATCGAACCCGGGTCCTCGACGCCTTGAGGCAGCAGTGCTAACCACTGCACCGCCCTGCCGCCCATGTACGGGCACCCATTTTATTTATGGCCACCCAGCCTGCCCTGCAAACCATCAGGTCACCCCCGACTGCATAATGAATCAGGCCAGCGTCACATGATATGACGCGAGTTCCCAGTGGCCTCCATGGAGAGAAGCAATCCCCCTTCCCGTCCCCGCCACAGGACTTAGTCCCGGAATGGAATACTCCGTCCAGAGGGACACATGCTTACATAAGCAAATACACTCTAAGAATACAATGTAAAATAAACAGCAACTACCTAAAGGAGTTGGCCGTTTGTCTCAGACGTACATCTTGGGTTGGAATGTATCTTGTGAAGATACATTCTTTGTTTTGGATGGGTTTTTCTCACTTCTATTGAAACAAACACTGCTATTCACTGGTGATGTCAATGAGTTCCCTTGAGGCAATTTTCCAAAGTCGTGCCTTTGGTGAAGTTGGAGACCTTGGGCGAAATTCTCCGTAATCGGCGCGATCTCCGCCGACAGGCGCCAAAAACGGCGCAAATCAGTCCGGCATCGTGCCGCCCCAAAGGTGCGGAATCCTCCGCATCTTGAGGGGCCGAGCACTCACCTTGAGGGGCTAGGCCCGCGCCGGACTGATTTCCGCCCCGCCAGCTGGCGGGAAAGGCCTTTGGTGCCCCGCCAGCTGGCGCGAAACTGACATTGCCGGGCGGCGCATGCGCGGGAGCGTTAGCGGGTGCTCACGGCATCCCCGCGCATGTGCAGTGGAGGGGGTCTCTTCCGCCTCCGCCATGGTGGAGACCGTGGCGAAAACGGAAGAAAAAGAGTGCCCCCACAGCACAAGCCCGCCCGCAGATCGGTGGGCCCCGATCGCGGGCCAGGCCACCGTGGGGGCACCCCCCAGGGCCAGATCATCCCGCGCCCCCCCTAGGACCCCGGAGCCCACCCGCGCCGCCTTGTCCCGCCGGTAAGAGAGGTGGTTTAATCCACGCCGGCGGATCAGGCATTCCAGCAGCGGGACTTCGGCCCACTCGGGCCGGAGAATCGCCGGGGGGGGGCGGGATTCCCGATTCCCGCCCCCGCCGAATATCCGGTGCCGGAGAATTCGGCAACCGGCGGGGGCGGGATTCACGCCCGCCCCCGGCGATTCTCCGACCCGGCGGGGGGTCGGAGAATCTCGCCCCTTATCTGCCGGTTGAATCTGCTCGGAAACAGCACATTCAGGATTATTCAGTAAGTGTTGGGGGAAGGAGGGCAATGGCAAATGTGGGCATGTTCCCTGGGCATCTTCCTAAGCATTATAACGGTCTTCCTTGATGACACCTGGGGTAGTTTTTTCCAATTTGAATTCCCAGGACATTAATTCAGGCTATTGTTTCCGAGCAGATTCCCTCGGCAAGTAAGGTCTCCTCCTTCACCAAAGGCACGACTTTGGAAAATTGCCTCGAGTGAGATCACTGAGCCAGCAGCTGAGCGGCATCGATCAGAGCACTACCCGCCATCCATAATTGCCCTGGAGTCTCCAGGAATTGTGGACCGATCCTCAGGGAACTGGTGAGAAGAGTCCCATGACAGAAAAATAATAGAAACAGTTTAAACTTTCAGTGAAATAAAATCTGTTTGACTGTCAGTCAAGATGTATCTGATTGCGGAACAAAACATTTATGGATCTTTGGTCATTTAGTAGTAGAGAACTTGAGTATTGTTGAAGAAAGATACATGCTGTCAAAACTTTTCAACTTGCACGCATCAGGACAGATGTAAAGATACCAAATTTCAAAGGGAGCAACAATCCATACTGCTTTTTAAAAGGTTATGATTGGTTGGCAAGTCAACTCTGAGGGTCAACCAGCACCAGGGAACTATTGTTCCACACACTTTTGTTGAATTCAAAACATGCCTGGACAAGTTCCTTTTGCCTGCAGAGGATATTTCCCGGCCTATGAATATATGTATCTTCTAGCAAGTGTAAGTGCGTCTTCACTCACAATCTTAATTTGTTTGTTAGCACAATTCCCAGCACACTCAGGATTATTCAGCAAGTGTTGACCACTCTTGCAATCACATCAAACATTTATTGGCTTCCTAATTAGATGGGGGTAGGAGGTCAATGGCAAACGTGGGCATGTTGATGATAACAACGGGAGTGTTGGGAGGCAGATGTTTGGAGGTGAAAGGTCATGAAACAAAACCCTCTGGAATACGTCCGGCCAGAATTCGACTGCAGTCTGTTTGCAATTATCGTAAACCTAGTCAGGCGGGCTTCCAGCTTGGAGCAGGAAGTTGTGACTGGCATTCCGTCTCCTGACTGACCCCTGTTCTCTCTGTGGACATCAGCAGGAAATGAGAGGCGATTCAGCTGAGACATTTAGTAAGGGAAAAGGAAGAAAAACTTGCATTTCTACATTGCATTGTAAAATCTCAGGACATTCCAAAGCACTTTATAGCCACTTAGATACTCAATCAATGTAGTCACTATAGCTTAGCAGTGCAAGCTGAGAAGTACTGCCATAATTCACCTCTCTGTGCTTGGGGACAGCCATCTGGTAATACAGTAATTACTAGAATTATCTGGAATTTACACTTCCGAAAGTGGCCATTCATTTCAACTGGTGTTTCAGATCCACATGAGCCTCATCTCACTCCATCAGCGTTATCCTGTTAATCCCCTCCACGTGTTTATCCAGAGTCCTGCTAAATACATCTGCAGCGCTCGTCCCAGCTACTCCCGGTGTTAGTGAACGCAGTGGTTAGCACTGTTGCTTCACAGCGCCAGGGTCCCAGGTTCGATTCCCGGCTTGGGTCACTGTCTGTGCGGAGTCTGCACGTTCTCCCCGTGTCTGCGTGGGTTTCCTCCGGGTGCTCCGGTTTCCTCCCACAAGTCCCGAAAGACGTGCTGTTAGATGAATTGGACATTCTGAAATCTTTCTCAGCGTACCCGAACAGGCGCCGGAATGTGGCAACTAGGGGATTTTCACAGTAACTTCATTGCAGCCTCCTTGTGACACTAATAAACGTTATTATTATAGTTCTACTATGTAGGATCAGGCATGAATATTGGCTTCCTGGGTGAGGTACAGACAGTGTTAGATGCCCAACAAATTAGTGATGGGACAGTGCCATCAACACAGATGAAGTTAAAGAAGCTGGCAGAGGAATTAAATCAATAAAGTGTTTTTTTAATTTAAATTCTTGAGACGTTGTCAATGCTGGCAAGACAACGTCCACCTGAGCCAAATCCCACCCTGGCAGATGGTGGAATTTGAATTCAATAAAAATCTGGGATTAAAAGTCTGGTGTTGACCATGAAACCATTATTGATTGTCGTAAAAACCCATCTGGTTCACTAATGTCCTTTCGGGAAGGAAATCTGCCGCCCTTACCCGGTCTGGCCTACATGTGACTCCAGATCCACGGCAATGTGATTGACCTTTTTTTAAATTTAGGGTACCCAATTCATTTTTTCCAATTAAGGGGCAATTCAGCGAGGCCAATCCACCTACCCTGCCCATCTTTGGGTTGTGGGGGCGAAACCCACACAAACACGGGGAGAATGTGCAAACTCCGCACGGACAGTGACCCAGAGCCGGGATCGAACCTGGGACCTCAGCGCCGTGAGGCAGCAGGTGTGGTTGCCCTCTGAAATCGATGAGCAAACCACTCAGTTCAAGGGTAATTAGGGATGGGCAATATATGTTGGCCCAGCTAGCGACACCCACAGCTCATGAATGAATAAAGCACTGATTGCCAACATTTGAAAGAATTAAATGAAGATTTACATTTCTATAGCAGCTTTCACAATATCACGCTACCCCAGAGCACTTTACCGGCAATAGACGACTGAAATGCAATGATGGAAAAGCGGCTGAAGATTTGTGCGCACCAGGTTTCCACAAGAGGCAATGCAATAATGGTCAGGTAAATTTATATTAAAAAAAATACCCTCCATCACCTCCACCAGCCCAATGGGTGTTCCCAGCCCATCAACCAGGTCCTTCTCCACCTTGGGGATCTCCAACACATCCAGGAATTGCCGTATTCCCTCTCCCCTGTTTCTGCGAGGGGTCGATTTCAGCCAGGGAGAGCTCCCCTGCTCTTCTTCGAAATTCTGGCCATGGGATCTTCACAAGCAACTGAGAGTGCAGACAGATCCTCGGTTTAACATCGCTCCTGAAACCCCTGACAGTGCAGCACTCCCGCAGGACTGAACTGGAGTCCTCACCTGGATCATGGAACTACAAGTTTACCCTTCTTTGAAACAGTAACATGATTACACCACTAACCACCATTGTGCATACATTTTCTAAAATGTCTTGGTTTGCAGATAATAGTCTCCCTCACATCCCTCGTTTTCACAAAGCAGCCGAAACAGCGACACTGATTTCAAGGTGACGCAGCAATCAACAAAAGAAGCCTTTCCACAGTGCTTTTCACCAACAACAACTTGTACTAATGTAGCGCCTTTAACATAATAAAATGTCCAAAGGAGCGTCACGGGAACATTATTGAAGCAGATTTTGACATTGAACCTTACAAAGCGATATTAGGGAAGGTGGCTAACAGCTTGGTCAATGAGGTAGGTTATAAGGGATGTCCAAAAGGTGGAAAGAGGGATAGAAAGGCAGTGAATTGTCGGGAGGGTAATCCAGAGCTTAAGGCTCAGGCAATTGAGGTCACAGCCACTATTGATGGAGTGAATGGGATGGGGGTTGAGTAAGAGGCCATAATTTGAGGAGCGCAGAGATCTCAGAGAGTTGGAGAGCTGGAGGATATTACAGAGCAAGGGAGGGGCATGGAGGCAATTTGAAAACAAGCATGAGAATTTTGACATAGAGGTGTGTGGGAAGGGCCAAAGCGATCCCAGACGGCATGGTGGAACAGTGGCTAGCACTGTTACCTCACAGCTCCAGGGACCCGGGTTCGAGTCTGGCCTTGGGTGACTGACTGTGTGGAGTTTGCATGTTCTCCCCGTTATGGTTAGGGGAATAGGGTGGGGTGGGTGGGGGAGTGGACCTGGGTGGATTGCTCTTTCAGAGGGTCAGTGCAGACTCGATGGGCCGAATGGCCTTATTCTACACTGTAGGGATTCTATGATTCTCCATGTGCAAAGCAGATGATTAGGAGGTGACCTTATTGAGGCAGTCGGTAGGTAAATTTGCAACATTTTTTAAATATATGCTGTTTGGGAAAAAAATATTTTTATTAAGGCATTTATATGTATACACCAAACACAACCAAAACAAACAGGAAATTTTGTAACAGATAAATAACATCCCACCACCCCACTCTCCCAGCCGTTCCCCTCCACCCACCTTGCCTTCGAGGATAATGAAGCCTTATTCAAGCCTTATTCAATTCAAAGTAGTGCACAGGGCGCATAAGACGGTGACCAGAATGAGCAAGTTCTTTGAGAGGGGTGGAGGATAGGTGTGGGCAGTGCACTGGGGTGGGGGAGGCCGCGAACCATGTCCACATGTTTCGGGCAGGGGTTTGCGGACGTAGTGTCAGAGGTGCTGAAGGTGAACGTGGCCCCGAGTCCAGGAGTGGCGATCTTTGGTGTGTCGGAAGACCTGGGAGTCCAGAGGTCTTCAGGAGTCCCTGGTAGCCCGGAGATTGGTTTTGACGGAGTGGAGGGACTCGGGGGTCACCGAAGCCCAGGGTGCGGGTGAGTGAAAAAAATCAAGTTCGCCCTGAGAGGGTGTAGCCATCTGGGATGGCCACTTACAACCAGGAACAGAGAAGTTCGCAAAGCCTGGCGGGTAAAATGGACAAAGCAAGATTCAGGCAGGCTCAGAGCCTGAAATGTGTATGTGCAAGCGAGGAGTCCGGACTGTATCGAAACTCCGACCAATTAGCATTTTGATGGGCCGATTAGCAGTTGATGGCCCATCTCCACCAAGACAAAGGACTGGTACTCGAGCGACCGGTATAGTCCCAGACATTTCGGCGCCACTCCCTGTTCAAGGGAAGCGTAAACAACGGGGTCAGTGACCGCTTGGGACACGCCCAGCCATCCAGATCCCCGCCCACTTATTGGTTAGGAATCGAACAGAGTGATCAGGGATCACCCAATTAGTGGGGTCCAAGCTGAAGGACCGCCCGAAAAAGTGCGAAAGCCCCCAAGTATAAGAAGAGAGTCCGCCATGAGTTTGTCCTCTTTTGGACCTGGCGCCCCGGCAACGTCCATCTCCAGTCGCAGCACCACTAGAAGCAAGTTCAAGTTCAGCGCTCGCTACCAGGCGGATGAGCCCAGCTGAGCAGCAGTTACTTCTACAGACCCGATAGACCCAGAATCGGACAGCGGCCACTGTTCCTCTGACCTAAGCCGGGTGCTTGAAGTTAAGTACAGGTTGTCTTAGTCGATAGGTGTAGTTAACTAGTAGTGTATGCTGCATGATTAATTGTGTGTAAATAAAGTACCCTTGACCTTGAACTAACTTACTGGTGTTTGGCTCTTTGATCGATAGCCGGTTGAACCTTGTGGTGGTATAATTTGATACCTGGCGACTCTGAGCATTAGAATATAGATATCAAAGAAAGAAGGGCAAACTCTCTGATTGTTGTAGTTAGAGCAGAGCCACAGGAAAAGAAAGGCAACAAGGGTCAGTGGGATGGTTTGCCCAGAGGTGGAATCCGTTATTATCCTTCTTCAAAATTAAGGATATTGAAGCCTGCAATAACGTAGGAGGAAGCTCCCCCTTCTCCCTCGCCTCATTGTAAGCCCTTACCAGCAAGGGGCCCCAGATCTCCCCAAAACATCTTAGAAAATTCCAGGAACCCACCTGGGCCCGGTGCCTTCCCTGCCTGCATCGCCCCCCCCATATCCTCCATCACCGGGCAGCACGGTGGCACAGTGGTTAGCACTGCTGCCTCACGGCACCGAGGTCCCAAGTTTCAATACCGGTTCTGGGTCACTATCTGTGTGGAGTTTGCACATTCACCCCGTGTTTGCGTGCGTTTCGCCCCCACAACCCAAAGATGTGCAAGGTAGGTGGATTGACCACGTTAAATTGCCCCTTAATTGGAAAAAATGATTGGGTACTCTAAATTTATATTTAAAAAAATACCCTCCATCACCTCCACCAGCCCAATGGGTGTCCCCAGACCATTAACCAGGTCCTTCTCCACCTTAGGGATCTCCAACACATCCAGGAATTGCCGTATTCCCTCTCCCCCGGCCGGGGGCTCCGATTGATATAACCCTCTTGTAGAATTCCTCAAAAGCCCATTTACCCCCACCCCACCAGATCCAAAACCACCCTTACCCTCCCATCCATCCCCTTTCCCATCTCACTCCCCGCCTCCTGCTTCCTGACTTGGTGGGCCAGCATCCTACTCGCCTTCTCCCCGTCCCCCCCTGGCCCTCCGCAACTGCCCCACTGCCTTCCCCGTAGACACCAACCCGAACTCCATCTGGAGCTTCCATTGCTCCTTCAACAACCCTGCCTCTGGGACCGCTGAATATCTCCTATCTACCCGCAGAATCTCATCCACCAGCCTAGCCATCTCTGCCCACTCCGTCCTATTCCTGTGCGCCCGGATCGAGATAAACTCTCTCCCCGACCACTGCTTTAAGGGACTCCCATAAAGTGGTGGCTGACATCTCACCCGTGTCATTCAGCTCCAGATACCCTCGAATAGCGGCCCTCACCTGCTCACACACATCCTCATCAGCTAGCAACCGTGTGTCTAATCTCCACTGTGGGTGCTGGCGCCCCTCCCCCCCCCCCCCCTCCATAATCAGCCGGAGTGAGTCCAGATCCGGAATTTTCCCTGAGACCGCCTCATAAATTCGACATCATCCCAATTTGGGGCATAAGCACTCACCAAAACCACTGCCGTCCCTTCCAATTCCTCGCTCACCATCATAATTCCTCCTCCCGTATCTGCCACTATATCCCCCACCTCATTTGCTACCTGCTTGTTTATTAACACCGCCTGCGTCTTTGTATCGAACCCTGAGGGAAAGGCTTGCCCTACCCACCCTTTCTCAGCCTAATCTGATTCCCAATTTTCAAATGTGTTTCCTGTAAAAATGCCACATCCACCATTAAGCCCCTCAGGTGCGCAAACACGTGACCGTTTGATTGGCCCATCAGTTCTCTCACATTCCATGTGACCAGCCTGGTTGGGGGGGGGGGGCACCCCGCCCCCCTCCCCTGCCGATCTACCATAGCCCCTCTTGGGTCAGTCTCCGGCCTGTGTCATGCAACCCTCCAGGCTCGCTCTGGGATGTCCACCGTCACCAACTCCCTCCTTACTGCACTTCGCCAGCCCCACCCCCAGCAGCAGTCCCCCCTTGAACAATACAACAATCCCATCCCCGACTATTCCACTGATCACCTGCTCAGGCCCCCCACTGTGCTCCTGTGAACTAGCTCGCCCAGCTAGCCTGGCAGCCCCCGCCCATGGCACAAAACATTCTACCCCCAACTGATCCCCCCCCCCCACCTTTCGCCCATTTCCATACTGCAGACAACAATAAGAATGAGGAAAAGAGTGCACTCACCCTCCATGTTCCTCCAGCATCCCTCCAAAGAACCCCACACGAGAAAAAAGAAAAACGACCCCTGAGAGAAAAACGCTCTCCCCTGACCGTCACCCAAAAAGAAACAAAACAATAAGACAGAGAGAACCAACATTTCCTTACACCTCCTTCACAGTTCAATGTCCTCCCAGGTCTATCTCCTCATCTGCCTGGCCCACTGCAAGATCTTCTCTTTGTCAAAGAACCAATGGAGCCTCACCACCATCGCCCTCGGCGACTCATTCGCCTGCAGCTTCCTCATAAGCGCCCTTTTGACCTCCAAGGGTCGGTCAAAAGCTCCCTCCCCCATTAGCTGCTCCAGCATTCTGGCTACATAAGAGCCTGCGTCCGCCCCCTCGATGCCCTCTGGTATCCCAACTACTCCCAAGCTTTGCCTTCTTGAGCGGTTCTCCAAATCCTCCACTTTCTCCTTGAGCCGCTTCTGGGTCTCCCTCAACATCCCAATTTCGGCCGCCAACGAGGGAAGCCGCTCCTCGTGCTCCCCCACCGCCTCCTCCACCTTTAGGATCGCCTGGTTCTCCAGCCTCAGCTCCACTAGGTCGATCCCTGCTTTCAGCGGCTCTACCATCTCCGCCGGGTCCTCCTGAGCCTCCCTCCTCTGCTGACTGAACTTCTCGTTCAGAACGTCCGCCAACCGCACCGTCGGCCACTGGGGCTGGTAGGGCCGATCTCTTGCTCTCCGCCATCTTTTCCTGCAACGCACAAAGAGTTTCTTGCTCTTGCGGCTCCCTTCTTCCAGACCCACTCTGGTCCGCAGATCCATCCACCGGCCTCACCAGTGGAGTATGACTTTCCTCCACCACCCTTTTATTCCAAAACCACCACCACCGGGGAAAACAACGGGACAAAACGCCTCGAGCGGGAGCTGCCAAATGTGCGACCACTCACTCCGTGGCCGCCGCCGGAAGCCCTTTAATACATGCTGTTGCTGAAACCCTCATTGCTGCCTTTATTACTTCTAGACTCAACTATTGGAACACACTCCTGGCTCGTCTCCCACACTCTGTAAATCTGAGGTCATCCAAAATCAGGCTGCCTGTGCCGTAACTCCGTCTCATTCCCCATCACTCCTGAGCTTGCTGACCCACATTGACTGGCCAAGCAGAAGCCTTATATTTGCTAATGCGTTGGATGGCACAATAGAGAGCCAAGTTTGCTGACGGCACAAAGATTGGGTTGTTATGTAGCCGGGAGCATAGAATTACAAAGAGACTTCGATGGATGAAGTGAGTGGGCAAGATGGTGGCAGATGTCAGCTCGGGAAGGGGTGAGGTAATCCATGTCAGGACAAAGTAAAGATAGATCTGACTAATATTTAAACGGTGAAGAGCGAGGGCGGGAGTGTCATCAATATACTGCTGTTTGGGAGAGTTTACTGTACAATTTGGCCACTGCGCTTTGATGTGACTTCACTTCAAAAACTACTTCATTGGCTGCGAGGCGCTTTGGGATGTCCTGTGGTGCTGAAAGGCGGCTACATACATGCAAGCTGGCAAGGGCAGTGTTTGTTGCCCATCCCTAATTGCCATTGAGCTGGGTGGCTTGCGAGGCCATTTTGGAGGTCATTTAAGAGTCAACCAGGCTGCTGTAGGTCTGGAGTCGCATGTAGGACAGGCCGGGTGAGGATGGCAGGCTTCCTTTCATTACTAAGTCCACCTACATTGCACATCTTCGGGTTGTGGGGGAGAGACCCACTCAGACATGGGGAGTGAAGTGTTGGGTGCTCTGCTACACAGACGAAACAACACGGTTGCGAATGGTACAACTCTGTTTTATTACTAACAGTTATTTACAGTGGTAAACTGGTTACTGAGGTTCGATCATAACCCTGGAATCTGTGGACCTATTCCTAATTCTATCTTGTAGTGGCACTCAGCACATGGTGGATGGCTGAGTGGCTTGCTGTGAGCTCTGTGCCCTGAGCTGTCTCCTGCTCGAGTGCCCTGGAAGTGTCGTGTTCCCTGTTTTGTACTGTGTATGCTCTTGCCTGTGATTGGCTGTCGTGTTGTGTGTGTGTTGATTGGTCCGTTGATCTGTCCATCAGTATGTATGTATGTATGTGCTATGATGTTTACCTGAATATCATGACAGGGAGAATGTGCAAAGTCCACACGGTCAGTGACCCGGGGCCGGGATCGAACCCACGTCCTCAGCGCCGTGGGGCAGCAGCGTTAACCACTGCGCTACCGTGCCGCCCTGAGATATTTCTTTTAAAGTGCGTGGGGAAAAGTTTAGAACTGATGTGCTAGCCAAGTTTTTTACACAGAGGATGGTAAATATATGGAACGCGCTGCCTGGGGAGGTGGTGGGAGCAGGTACAATAACGGCATTTAAGCGGCTTCTGGACAAATATATGAATAGGGTGGGAATGGAAGGGTACAGACTCTGTAAGTGCAGACGGTTTTAGTTTAGGCAGGTACCATGGTCGGCGCAGGCTTGGAGGGCCAGAGGGCCTGTTCCTGTGCTGTATTGTTCTTTATTCTTTGACATTTGATGATAGCTTCATGGTCACCCTTACTGAGACAAGCTCTTAATCCCAGATGTATTAACTCAATTGAAATCCTGCTGGGATTCAAAACCTTGTCCTCAGAGCCCCGTTACCACTCCCCCCAAAATCTGTTTTTGTCTGATTAGTAAGTTCACAGATGACACCAAGGTTGGTGGAGTAGCAGATAGTGTTGAAGATTGTCAGAGGATACAGCAGGATGTAGATAGGTTGGAGATTTGGGCAGAGAAATGGCAAATGGAGTTTAATCAGGACAAATGTGAGGTAGTGCATTTTGGTAGGTCTAACATAGAGGGGAAATATACCGTAAATGGCAATTTTCAAATTGACAGGCAGTAACTAGTGGGATACCACAGGGATCAGTGCTGGGACCCCAGCTATTCACAATATATATTGATTTGAATGAGGGAACAAAACGTAACATCTCAAAGTTTCAGATGATACCAAATTAGGTGGGAGGGTGAATTGTGACGAGGATGCAGGGATCCTACAGCATGATCTGGACAGGTTGGGCGAGTGGGCAAATCAATGGCAGATGCAGTATAATTTGGATAAGTGTGAGGTTATTCACTTTGGAAGCAAAAACAGGAAGGCATATTACTACCTGAATGGTTGTAAATTATGAGAGGGGAGTGTGCAATGGGACCTGGGTGTCCTTGTGCACCAGTCGCTGAAGGTAAGCATGCAGGTGCAGCAGGCGGTAAAGAAGGCTAATGGTATGTTGGCCTTCATTGCGAGAGGTTTCGAGTATAGAAGCAGGAATGTTTTGCTGCTATTGTACAGGGCCTTGGTGAGGCCACACCTGGAGTATTGTGGGCAGGTTTGGTCTCCTTCTCTGAGGAAGGATGTTCTTGCTCTCGAGGGAGTGCAGCGAAGGTTTACCGGACTGATTCCAGGGATGGCGGGACTGTCATATGAGGAGAGATTGACTAGGTTGGGATTGTTCTCGCTGGAGTTCAGAAGAATGAGGGGGGATTTCATAGGGTATATACAGGGGTCTATACAGGGTAGATACAGGGAAGATGTTACCAATGATGAGTGTGTCCAGAACCAGGGGTCACAGTCTGAGGATTCAGGGTAAACCATTTTGGACAGAGATAAGGAGACATTTCTTCACACAAAGAGTGGTGAGCCTGTGGAATTCATTACCACAGGAATTAGTTGATGCTAAAACTTTGAATATATTCAAGAGGCGGCTGGATACAGCACTTGGGGAGAATGGGATCAAATGCTATGGGGAGAAAGCAGGATTAGGCTATTTAGGCGGGCATTAGCTAAGAGGAGCAGTTGAATAAACTCGGTTTGTTCTCACTGGAACGACGGAGGTTGAGGGGCGACCTGATAGAGGTCTACAAAATTATGAGGGGCATAGACAGAGTGGATAGTCAGAGGCTTTTCCCCAGGGTAGAGGGGTCAATTACTAGGGGGCATAGGTTTAAGATGCGAGGAGGGGGGCAACGTTTAGAGGAGATGTAGGAGGTAATTTTTTTACACAGAGGGTAGTGGGTGCCTGGAACTCGCTGCCGGAGGAGGTGGTGGAAGCAGGGACGATAGTGACATTTAAGGGGTGTCATGATATTCAGGTAAACATCATGGTGCAAGCATACATACATACTGATGGACAGATCAACGGACCAATCAATACACACACAACACCGCAGCCAATCACAGGCAAGAGCATACACACTATAAAACAGGGAACACAACACTTCCCAAGCATTCCAGCAGGAGACAGTTCAGGGCACAGAGCTCACAGCAAGCCACTCAAACATCCACCATGTGCTGAGTGCCACTCCAGGATAGTGTTAGGAATAGGCCCATAGATTCAAGGGTTATGATCGAACCTCAGTAACCAGTTTACCACTGTAAATATATGTTAGTAATAAAACTGAGTTGTACCATTCGCAACCGTGTTGGTTCGTCCGTGTAGCAGAGCACCCAACACATCAAGGGGCATCTTGAATAGGATGGGAATAGAGGGATACGGACACAGCAAGTGTAGAAGATTTTAGTTTAGTCGGGCAGCATGGTCGGCATGGGCGTGGAGGGCCGAAGGGCCTGTTCCTATGCTGTACTTTTCTTTGTTCTTTGAGTTGGATGATCAGCCATAATCGTGATGAATGGCAGAGCAGGCTCGAAGGGCCAAAAGGCCTCCTCCTGCTCCTATCTTCTATGTATCTATGTCTCCCAAAGAGATTTTGGGGGGGCCATGTACATGGTAGCACAGTGGTTAGCACTGTTGCTTCACAGCTCCAGGGACACGGGTTCGATTCCCGGGTTGGGTCACTGTCTGTGCGGAGTCTGCACGTTCTCCCCGTGTCAGTGTGGATTTCCTCCGGGTGCTCCGATTTCCTCCCACAAGTCCCGAAAGACGTGCTGTTAGGTGAATTGGACATTCTGAAGTCTCCCTCCGTGTACCTGAACAGGCGTGTGGCGACTAGGGGATTTTCACAGTAACTTCATTGCAGTGTTAATGTAAGCCTACTTGTGACACTAATAAAGATTATAAATAAGATCACAAAAATGGGGGGGGGCGGCAAAAATACTCCTCTTCATAACATTTTTAAAGAAAAAGTGAATGGGATGCTAGAGTGGGCTAGAACAAGGCAACGCAGAGGGGCTGAATGGACTCAAATTGCCAAATGTTTGGGAACACACATTGATCTATCTGCTCTCTCTCTCTCTGCCCACAGTGAGAGGCGGGGAGGGGGAGGGTTTGTGTGAGGAGCAGCGCCAATGAGGGTGTGTGAGGTTGGGAGCTGACACACTGCCTCAGGCTGAGGGACTGGCTGTGAGGGGATCGGGGCCGCGCCGATGGAGCTGGAAAACATTGTAGCCAACACGGTGCTGCTGAAAGCCAGAGAGGGTAAGAGCGAACAAAGAGCGCGGCTACATTGTAGCCGGCAGCAATGGCCGGGGATACACTGAGAGTGGCTCAGCCGGCGGCCCGGGGCTCAGCCGGCGGCCCGGGGCTCGGCAGTGACCGCCCCCCCCCCCGTCAGCCGGGGCCCGGGCTACCGGGAGCCGCCAACCCCCCCGCCCGGGGTCCGGGCCTCACTTACCCGGCTCCCAGACCCCCCCTGGAGGGGGAAGCGGCGACCCTCCCTCCTTCCCTCTCTCCTTCCCTCTCTCTCGATGTCCCGTCCCATCAGATTTGGGTCGGTGCAGCCGCTCATCCAGCCAGCAGCCCCCCCCCCCCCCCCCCCCTTCGTGGTGAGAGGGGGCAACGGGTGGGCTTCAGCCTCTGATTCCCCCCCCCCCCCCCCCCAAGGTAACCATTCAACACCCTTCTTCACCTTTCCTCCCTTCTGCCTGGGCTGGGGGGGGGGGTCCTGTTCTTCACCCTTGCCCTCATTGCCCCCTCTTCCTGTGCCCACTTGCCCTCTCCAGGTGGGCACTTGTGGATGGTATATTCCCCCATTACTTCAATATGTCTTTTCAACCCAGCCTGGGTGAGGCAGAATTTTTCACCCCTGCTTCCTGGTTTCTCTATTGTGAGTATTATGAATTCTTGGTTAATCCCCCCCCCCCCCCCCCCCCTTTCCAAGGTTGGGAGATCCAGCCCCCCCTCCCTTTCTTGACAAATTGTTTCAGAGTGGTTACTAATGGAGCCCCGAGAGACTACAGAGAGCTGGTACATAATCAACCCTGATCAATATTTCCAGCACAGTCCAGAGTCTAATGCCAGACACCATAAATCTTAATGTATTTCTCCTTCGGGTGCCAGCTGTAGCTCATCCGGTTAGTACTCCTGTCTCTGAATCAGATGGCTCCGGGTCCAAGGCCTGCTCCAGAGGCCAGAGTGTATACAATGCAGGCTGACACTCCCAGGCTCAGTGCTGATGGAGTGCTGCACTGTCGGAGGTGCTGTCTTTTGGATGCGATGTTTTAAACCAAGTCTGTCGAACCATGCTTGTCCTTCCGAGTGGACATCCGAGGTCCCATGGCCAAAGCGCTCCTTGGTCCCCTGGCGATCCCTCATCACGATAAAAGATGGCACATTCATTTTCTTGCTGCTGTTCGCAGGCTGCTGCAATGTTCCTGACATGACAGCAACGACTGCATTTGAAAGTTCTGCATTGTAGTGGAAGCAAATTCAGCAGCCAGTTCCTAAAGGGAATTGGATGGATCCTCGCAGACCAGAAATTTGCATGGTTGTGGGGAAATAGCTGGGGGGGATTCGGGGGAATGGATAGCTCTTTTAAAGAACTCCCATTGACACAATGGTCTTTTCCTCTACTGTAAGAATATATGATTGGCTTAAATTGCTTTGAGGTTGGGAAAGGTGCTATATAAATGCAAGTTTGTTCTTTTTTTGTCTTTGCCGGAGTTTGTCTTATCAGTTGCCTTCCCCCTGGTGCTCCCTCCTCTGGAACGGTTGGCATTGTATTGGGGTACGGTTCTCTGGTATCTCGTACTTGCCTCTGTGTATATTGTTCGCGTATAGCCCCTGACGGCGAGATTTAGTAGCACACTCGATCTGGATGGTAGCTGGGACATTGCAGCTGATTGTACAGAAGGTTGCTGTATAATGATCAGGAGGAATAAGTCTGGGTGTATTTTTTTCAATTTCCACATCTTTCCCAGGGGGTAGATGCTAAAATGTAGCTCCCTTATAACTGACACTGATGTCAGACGTAGGTTCTTTACTCAGAGAGTGGTTGGGGCATGGAACGCACTCCCAGCTATGTAGTGGAGTCGGACACTTTAGGAACTTTCAAGCGGCTATTGGATAGGCATATGGAGTGCACTAGAATGATTGGGAGTAGGCTGATTTGATCTTAGTTTCAGACTAGTTCGGCATAACATCGTGGGCCGAAGGGCCTGTACTGTGCTGTACAGTTCTTTATTCTATGCTCTATGTTCACTGGCTAAGCTCTGGGCCCCCGATCAACTGATTGCTTCATTTTAACTGTAATCTCGAAATATAAAACACCAAATGTACACAGCTACCAGACTTGTAAATAGTTACTAAACACTGTACGGAGGTATTACGGTACCTCCATAACTAATTATACCATGTTATGTTTTGTAGTTTCTGGCCACCACCTCCGCCGGACTTTTTTTAACAGGGGGTGAATGTGCTATTATAGGTATTATGGTACCCGAGAGGCTAAAGTACCATTGGTAGAACCTGTATGCTTGCTATTGGCTAGAGAGTATAATAGTTCCGCCCTGATAGGTGGGGTATAAGAACCAGCAGCCCTCATTCTGTACCTGAGCTGCTGGGGCAACATCTAGCTTATTAAAGCCTTCAGTTGGACAACAACCTCGCTTTAGTGGTCATTGATCGTGCATCACACATTCTCCCCGTGTCTGCATGGGTCTCACCCCCACAAACCCAAAGATGTGCAGGGTAGGGGGATTAGCCACGCTAAATTGCCCCTTTATTGGGGAAAAAATTGACAATTGGTGTAACATCAGTTGCAGTTTACGGAAAAGAGTTCTGAATTTGTTTTGCGTCTGTCTGGGGGAGCATTGTGTCTTCATCAATGGGCAGTGTGGTGGCACAGTGGTTAGTACTGCTGCCTCACAATGCCAGGGATCTGGGTTCAATTCCGACATTGGGTGACTGTGCGGAGTCTGCACGTTCTCCCCGTGTCTGCGTGGGTTTCCTCTGGGTTCTCTGGTTTCCTCCCAAAGTCCAAAGATGTGCAGGTTAGGTGGATTGGCCATGCTAAATCGTACCTTTGAGTCCATCTCAACCTTTAACTGGTAATAAACACATCAAATGCTGGACCTACACAGTTAGTCGGTTGGAGTCTATGGGAAGAGAAGGGTGGACTAGTCTTTTGTCTTAGATCCTTTGAAGCTCCCACGAGGAAGTTCATTAGGATGGTCGTAGAGAAAATGTTTCCATTTGTTGGAGGGGGTGGGTGGGGGGGGTGGTAGTCCAAGATGAAGATCGTCACTGAGATGAATCCATCAGAAGATTCAGGGGAAACCTCTACCCTGGGAGGTGAGAATGTGGAACTAACTACCACTGAGTGTGGTCAAGGTGAATAATATAGGTGCAGTTAAGGGGAAGATGGATAGGTAGCTGCGGGGTAAAGGATTGGATGGTATGCTGATTGGCTTAAATGGATGATGGGCAGGAGGAGGCTCATGTGGAGCAAAAACACTAGCATAGGCCAGTTGGGCCTCTTTCTGTGGTGTGAATTCTGTGCAACTCTGCAGAAAGTTTGTGGTCAGCTCTGGCTCGGTGATGAGGTGAGGCCATCGACCACAGTAAGCTTAAGGTTTCGCGCCAGCCTGAAGCACAGCCTCCTTCTTCCTGGCTGGCGGGGGGGGGTTAATTAATCTGTTATTCATTCTCTGGGATGTGGGTGTCACTGGCTAGACTGACCTTTGTTACACACCCTCATCGTTGCCCTGAGAAGATGGTGCTAAGTTGGCCTTGAACTGATGATCATGGTTTTTGATGTGACAGAGTGGCTTGATTGGCCGATTGTACACCAAAGCAATGGTCGTGCCTCCCCTCCTTCCCCGCAGGAAGAGCTGGGACAAGCTCGCTTCTGCTTGGAGCATGGTTACCCCGCAACCATTTTGGGCCGTGAATTGACTCCGAGTGGGTCTCCTTAAATTTCGAGTACCCAATTCATTTTTTCCAATTAAGGGGCAATTTAGCGTGGCCAATCCACCTACCCTGCACATCTTTTGGGTTGTGGGGCCGAAACCCAACGCAGACACGGGGAGAATGTGCAAACTCCGCACGGACAGTAACCCAGAGCCAGGATCGAACCTGGGACCTCGGCGCCGTTAACCCACTGCACCACCATGCTGCCCTGGAACTCCCAATTCTGAGAGTGCTTCAGGCAGGCAGCTCTCTAGTCTCAGCAGTACCACTAGGGGTGGTGGCCGCAGCTGGTACTGCGGGCAGTCCCAGAAGAGGAGACACCGTGAACCTGAAATTGAAGCTGAACCTGGATTTTTTGCCAGGGCTGGTGGTCGTCCCTGCTGAAAAAGGTGAGAGGGGCTGTGCCTGTCAGGATGGTAGTCGGGGTCTTGGGAGGAAAACATGGGGGCTTGGTTGGGGGGGGGGGGGGTGGAGATGCCCCTTTTGACACAGGATGCCTGAACAGCCCGTTAAGATTCACCTGGTGGCCTTGCGATGTCGTGTAGACAGCTCCCGCCAAGGGTAAAATGCCAGTGGCAGGAGGAGATGCTTAAGTCGCTATTCTTTGGCCAACTGGCAAGCAGGCTGCCTGACGGAGGTTGGGTGGGTGATGGACCACAGCACTGCCATAGTGGTGCTCAATGTTATAACCTCCCCCCCACCCCAACCTCTCCTTGCTGTCTATCAACCCATGTAAACTGCCAGCTATAAACCCGCCGCAGGGTTGTTACAAAGATTGAAAATACAGCCTCTAACTCGAGCTTAAATTACAATCGAGAGATTATCTACCTGCCCACTGAATATTGGGCTTGTTAACAAGCGCCTGACTGCATAAGCATAGTTGGATCATCAATCAGGAAATGCACAGTCGGATCCAAACGAGTAAGGTTAACTTTTAGGTCTGGTTCTTCAGTGATGAAAAATCAGAGTAACATAATCTGCAATTTTACCAGGAGAGTTTCAGTCGCAGGTAACAGGGAATTAAACGGGGCGGGATATTTTTCTCCAGCGTTTGCTTGTATTTTTTGGTAAACACCCAGTTGTACACTTGTATCAGGTTGTATGGGGGAGAGTGGTTTTCCCAGTGTAAGACAAGGTTTTAGGTTGTGGCACGAGTACTTTTCAGTGAGTGATCTGAGTCTTGCTGAAGAGTTGTGTTTAATATAGTCGCAGTTTATTGGTGCCAATGTACCACCTTAAGCCTGGTCACAATTCTGCTGAATATATAATTATTGTTCCTTTTGAATAATGGTCAGTAACATTTAATCAAGCTGTTTTCTAAAGCATTTAATTGGTCATTGTGATAATGTGACCCTTCAAAAATACAGACTTGCATTTGATATTTCTTTTGCAATGTCCAGGTGTCCCAAAGCACCACCTCCCCACTCACCCCCAACCTCTGGCCTCTCTCCCTCTTTCCAGCCCCCGTATTCCCACCAACAGCTCAGGTGTTTCTCCCCAGACCTCGGCAGCCTCTGGCTTCTCTCTCTTGGGCTCGGGCTATCTCTCTTGCGCGCTATCTCTCTCATGTTCTCTCTGTCTCGCGCTCGCTCTGGCCCGCTCTCGCTCCTCCCCTAACCTCTGGACTGAGTTCTTCGTTGAAAATGTTTCCCAATTAAGGGGCAATTTAGCGTGGCCAATCCATCTACCCTGCACATCTTTTAGGCTGTGGGGGCGTGAGACCCACGCAGACACGGGGAGAATGTGCAAACTCCACACGGACAGTGACCCGGGGTCCGATTCAGACCCTGGTTCATGGCGCCGTGAGGCAGCAGTGCTAACCACTGTGCAGCCCCACTTCTGGACCGCGTTCTGGTGTTCTGAAATATTGGTCAATTCTTGCTTCGCTTTCAAATATATTTCTATCTGGGAGCAGAATTCAGTGTCTCCCTAGTTGTCACAAGTTTGTCACCTGCATTATATGGGCAGCACGGTAGCATAGTGGTTAGCAAAATTGCTTCGCAGCTCCAGGGTCCCAGGTTTGATTTCCGGCTTGGGTCACTGTCTGTGCGGAGTCTGCACGTTCTCCCCGTGTGTGCGTGGGTTCCCTCCGGGTGCTCCGGTTCCTCCCACAGTCCAAAGATGTGCAGGTTAGGTGGATTGGCCATGCTAAATTGCCATTAGCGTCCAAAATTGCCCTTAGTGTTGGGTGAGGTTACTGAGTTATGGGGACAGGGTGGAGGTGTGGGCTTGGGTAGGGTGCTCTTTCCAAGAGCCGGTGCAGACTCGATGGGCCGAATGGCCTCCTTCGGCACTGTAAATTCTATGATTATCCGAAGAGAGGATCATCAGCTCTGGTTGGATTTATTGCTGAAAGATTCAGCACCATATTTATCTCTCAACTAACTTCACTTTTTTGGGGGGAAAAACAAAACACAGATAATCTGGCCATGTATCTTGTTGCTGCTTAAGGGATCCTACTGTGTGCAACATGATTGCCACATGGCCTCTATGACAACTGTAAGGGCACTTCAAAAGTACTTCATTAACTATTTTGTGCTACCTTCCTGTGGAAGTTGTCCTGTGATCATTTCTGTCTGTGATGGTTCTCTGAGCGGAGAGTTGTTTGTGGCCAGGGTTATGCAGCACCCTGAGTGATGTTTGGATTTGATTTAGCGTCACGTGTACTGAGGTACAGTGAAAAGTATTGGACGTCCGACTCCACATGACTAATCCAGGCTACTTGATGCCTCTCAACTCAATTAGTGTTTGTAAAACTGCTTTCATTTAATTTTCCCATGTCTTTTCAACCCCCCCCCCCCCCCCCCCCCACCCCCCTTTCACCCCACCCCAACGTCCCTCCCTTGCCTGAGGGTATATTTAGATTTGGGTCCGTAGGTGGGTGGGGGCAGTGGTGCGCAGTGGGGTCAGCAAGGAGCTGTGGGGCCTTGAAGACATTAGACTTTCCTTTCTAGATTTCCTGGCAGATGGTATCTGGTTGTATGTTAATTAAATGCTTCCTGTAGTCATGACGTTGTTTGTAGGGTGCATGGTAGAGGCTTCCTGAGGTTAGATGTGGCGAGGTGCGGGTGGGGGATGGGGCACTTAGGTTTATGAATATGTCAGAGGTTAGAGTGTTCCCTCGTTCAGGAAAGTCCTACTGAAAGTTTAGGCTCTGTTTCTTCGTCCTCAGTGACTATTCCAATGCCTGTCTTGCCTATTTTTCTTTATTTCTGTCCGACTTTACACTTGTTTGGACTGAATCTCCTCTGTTTGCACTAAATCTCCTCTGTCATTCTTTCTACTCACCTACATTTGGTCAGCACCGTAGCATAGTGGTTAGCACTGTGGCTTTACTGCGTCAGGGTCCCAGGTTCGATTCCCTGCTGGGTCACTGTCTGTGCGGAGTCTGCACGTTCTCCCCGTGTCTGCGTGGGTTTCCTCCGGGTGCTCCGGTTTCCTCCCACAGTCCAAAGACGCGCAGGTTAGGTGGATTGGCCATGATAAATTGCCCTTAGTGTCCGAAAAGGTTAGGAAGGGTTATTGGGTTACGGCGATTGGGTGGAAGTGAGGGCTTAAGTGGGCCGGTGCAGACTCGATGGGCCTAATGGCCTCCTTCTGCACTGTTTTGGCTGCCCGTACTGCCGTTTCTGGACTGTCTCCTTTGATTCCACTGACTCTACTAGGCTGGTCGCACCTGCAAGTGCTACCCCTTTTTCTGCATCTGACTCATTGGTGTAAATTAGAAGCAGCCTCGGGCCCTGCCCACACAAAGAGGAAACTTGCATACTTGCATTCAAATGAGCTTTTCTGACCATTTTGAAACATTTTGCAGCGATGAAGGCCGTTTAAGTCTAGTCCCTCTGTTTCTATTCACGTAATCATCCAATTAATGCCCTCTTGACAATGTGCAGGGGTACGGGGGAAAGGCAAGGGAGTGGCGCTTACTCACGATGTTTGCATGACCAAATGGCCCCCTTCTGCACCGTAACAATTCTGTAATTTAAGGAAATGTCGAAGCTAATTTGCACACAGCAAGATCCCGCAAGCAGCGTGAGATACTCCGAACGGTCTCCCTTCACTCATCCGGCATGACTACTCAAAGGTTTCCTGTTTCCTAGTAATCCTAGCCCTGCCCAAGGTCTAACCTGAATTTCCAGCTCTGTTTGGCCAACAGCCTATATTGTGTGGAACTTTTTACCGTCCCGTTTTGGAAGTCGAGGAACAATATGATGTAAGGCTGGCCATTGTTCATTTGTGGCATTGCTGGCACAAAGGGCTGAACAGAGTATTAACAATACAGTACAGGCCATTCTGTCCAACAGGTCTATGCCGATGTTTATGTTTGGCACAAGCCTCCTCCCAGCAGACTTCACCTTATCAGCATCTTCCTTTCTCCCTTAAATTGGGTGGCACGATAGCACAGTGGTTAGCACTGTTGCTTCACAGCACCAGAGTCCCAGGTTCGATTCCCAGCTCGGGTCACTGTCTGTGTGGAGTCTGCATGTTCTCCCCGTGTCTGTGTGGGTTTCCTCCGGGTGCTCAGGTTTCCTCCCACAAGGAAGACGTGCTGTTAGGGGAATTGGACATTCTGAATTCTCCCTCAGTGTACCTGGACAGGCGCCGGAGTGTGGTGACTAGGGGCTTTTCACAGTAACTTAATTGCAGTGTTAATGTAAGCCTACTTGTGACAATAATAAAGATTATTATTCATAGATCATAGAATTTACAGTGTAGAAGGAGGCCGTTCGGCCCATTGAGTCTGCACTGACCCTTGAAAGAGCACCCTACTTAAGCCCACACCTCCACCCTCTCCCCGTAACCCAGTCACCTTAAAAAAAACATTTGAAAAAATTTAGAATACCAATTTTTTTTTTTTTTCCTATTAAGGGGCAATTTAGCGTGGCCAATCCACCTGATCACATCTTTAGAGTTGTGGGGGTGAAACCCACGCAGACACGGGGAGAAGGTGCAGACTCAGCATAGACAGTGACCCAAGCCGGGAATCAAACCCGGGTCCCTGGAGCTGTGAGGCAACAATGCTAACCACCGTTACGGTCACTTGGAGTACCGCGTGCAGTTCTAGACACTATTATACAAAAAAAAATGTGGAGGCACTGGAGAGGGTGGTAAAGGATTTATAATAATCATACGTGCGAGGCGAGGATTGCTCTCCTCTCGGACTGGTCCTCGTACCCTTACAGCGAAGGCTGAGGGGATGACCTAATGGAGATCTTTAATACTATGGAAGATTTATAAAGGAGACAGGGTATTTCCACTTTGGGGAAGAGCAAAGCTCTTAAATTGCCCCTTAATAGGAAAAAAAGAGCAATGCAAGATAAAAGTCACAAAGAAATCCAATAGGGAATGCAGAAGAAATGCTCTCATCACTCTCGGTGAGTAATGTGGATCTCGCTATCACAGGAAGTGTTTGAAGTGAGCATTTAAGCCAGAGAAGCATAGAGGGAGAAGGGATCAGAGGGTTATGTGGAAGGCGGCATAAACAGTGGCATGGACTGCCGGGGCCTAATGGTATTTTTCTGTGCTGTATTCTGTGTGACTACCGCTGAACCACGCAAAGGATTGACATTTACTGTTTGGCAGACTCCTTTTACAATGCTTTGCTTTCACCCTGGTTACGGTATAGCTACAAAGTGAAGCAGTGGAAGCTTTGCAATAAATGCATTTAAGGGGAATCCAGATAAACAAAAGGAGAGACATGTTGTTGGGATGAGAGTGGGGGAGGTTGGCCTATTTCCTGTGTTATTTTTCTGCCAAAGAGTTTGGCCAATGAGAGACTTGGTGGGAGATGGTTATCCGTGCTGTAAGTGTTGGCCATGGTGAGAACAAAGAACAAACAAAGAACAAAGAAAAGTACAGCACAGGAACAGGCCCTTCGGCCCTCCAAGCCCATGCCGACCATGCTGCCCGACTAAACTACAATCTTCTACACTTCCTGGGTCCGTATCCCTCTATTCCCATCCTATTCATGTATTTGTCAAGATGCCCCTGAAAGGGGAGCACGGTAGCATTGTGGATAGCACAAATGCTTCACAGCTCCAGGGTCCCAGGTTCGATTCCCCGCTGGGTCATTGTCTGTGCGGAGTCTGCACATCCTCCCCGTGTGTGCGTGGGTTTCCTCCGGGTGCTCCGGTTTCCTCCCACAGTCCAAAGATGTGCGGGTTAGGTGGATTGGCCATGATAAATTGCCCATAATGTCCAAAATTGCCCTTAGTGTTGGGTTGGGTTACTGGGTTATGAGGATAGAATGGAGTTGTGGACCTTGGGTATGGTGCTCTTTCCAAGAGCCGGTGCAGACTCGATGGGCCGAATGGCCTCCTTCTGCACTGTAAATTCTATGAATTCTATGTCACTATCGTCCCTGCTTCCACCACTTCCTTCGACAGCAAGTTCCAGGCACCCACTACCCTCTGTGTAAAAAAACTTGCCTCGTACATCTCCTCTAAACCTTGCCCCTCTCACCTTAAACCTACGCCCCCTAGTAATTGACCCCTCTACCCTGGGGGAAAGCCTCTGACTATCCACTCTGTCTATGCCCCTCATAATTTTGTATACCTCTATCAGGTCTCCCCTCAACCTTCTTCGTTCCAGTGAGAACAAACCGAGTTTATTCAACCGCTCCTCATAGCTAATGCCCTCCATACCAGGCAACATTCTGGTAAATCTCTTCTGCACCCTCTCTAAAGCCTCCACATCCTTCTGGTAGTGTGGCGACCAGAATTGAACACTATACTCCAAGTGTGGCCTAACTAAGGTTCTATACAGCTGTAACATGACTTGCCAATTCTTATACTCAATGCCCCGGCCAATGATGGCAAGCATGCCGTATGCCTTCTTGACTACCT
Source organism: Scyliorhinus torazame (assembly GCF_047496885.1). NCBI lineage: Eukaryota > Metazoa > Chordata > Chondrichthyes > Carcharhiniformes > Scyliorhinidae > Scyliorhinus > Scyliorhinus torazame. Next base: position 23,858,147 of record NC_092715.1, read on the forward strand.
TCTCCACCTGTGTTGCCCCTTTCAATGACCTGTGGACCTGTACTCCTAGATCTCTTTGACTTTCAATACTCTTGAGGGTTCTACCATTCACTGTATATTCCCTACCTGCATTAGACCTTCCAAAATGCATTACCTCACATTTGTCCGGATTAAACTCCATCTGCCATCTCTCCGCCCAAGTCTCCAAACAATCTAAATCCTGCTGTATCCTCCGACAGTCCTCATCGCTATCCGCAATTCCACCAACCTTTGTGTCGTCTGCAAACTTACTAATCAGACCAGTTACATTTTCCTCCAAATCATTTATATATACTACAAAGAGCAAAGGTCCCAGCACTGATCCCTGTGGAACACCACTGGTCACAGCCCTCCAATTAGAAAAGCATCCTTCCATTGCTACTCTCAGCCTTCTATGGCCTAGCCAGTTCTGTATCCACCTTGCCAGCTCACCCCTGATCCCGTGTGACTTCACCTTTTGTACTAGTCTACCATGAGGGACCTTGTCAAAGGCCTTACTGAAGTCCATATAGACAACATCCACTGCCCTACCTGCATCGATCATCTTAGTGACCTCCTCGAAAAACTCTATCAAGTTAGTGAGACACGACCTTCCCTTCACAAAACCGTGCTGCCTCTCACTAATACGTCCATTTGCTTCCAAATGGGAGTAGATCCTGTCTCGAAGAATTCTCTCCAGTAATTTCCCTACCACTGAAGTAAGGCTCACCGGCCTGTAGTTCCCGGGATTATCCTTGCTACCTTCTTAAACAGAGGAACAACATTGGCTATTCTCCATTCCTCCAGGACATCCCCTGAAGACAGCGAGGATCCAAAGATTTCTGTCAAGGCCTCAGCAATTTCCTCTCCAGCCTCCTTCAGTATTCTGGGGTAGATCCCATCAGGCCCTGGGGACTTATCTACCTTAATATTTTTTAAGACACCCAACACCTCGTCTTTTTGGATCTCAATGTGACCCAGGCTATCTACACACCCTTCTCCAGACTCAACATCTACCAATTTCTTCTCTTTGGTGAATACTGATGCAAAGTATTCATTTAGTACCTCGCCCATTTCCTCTGGCTCCACACATAGATTCCCTTGCCTATCCTTCAGTGGGCCAACCCTTTCCCTGGCTACCCTCTTGCTTTTTATGTACGTGTAAAAAGCCTTGGGATTTTCCTTAACCCTATTTGCCAATGACTTTTCGTGACCCCTTCTAGCCCTCCTGACTCCTTGCTTAAGTTCCTTCCTACTTTCCTTATATTCCACGCAGGCTTCGTCTGTTCCCAGCCTTTTTGCCCTGACAAATGCCTCCTTTTTCTTTTTGACGAGGCCTACAATATCTCTCGTCATCCAAGGTTCCCTAGGACCACTCTTATCCTTGTCCACCAGTACTTTAAAACTTACTGAATTGTGGTCACTGTTACCGAAATGCTCCCCTACTGAAACATCTACCACCTGGCCGGGCTCATTCCCCAATACCAGGTCCAGTACTGCCCCTTCCCTAGTTGGACTGTCTACATATTGTTTTAAGAAGCCCTCCTGGATGCTCCTTACAAACTCCGCCCCGTCTAAGCCCCTGGCACTAAGTGAGTCCCAGTCAATATTGGGGAAGTTGGAGTCTCCCATCACCACAACCCTGTTGTTTTTACTCTTTTCCAAAATCTGTCTACCTATCTGCTCCTCTATCTCCCGCTGGCTGTTGGGAGGCCTGTAGTAAACCCCCAACATTGTGACTGCACCCTTCTTATTCCTGATCTCTACCCATATAGCCTCACTGCCCTCTGAGGTGTCCTCCCGCAGTACAGCTGTGATATTCTCCCGAACCAGTAGCGCAACTCCGCCTCCCCTTTTACATCCCCCTCTATCCCGCCTGAAACATCTAAATCCTGGAACGTTTAGCTGCCAATCCTGCCCTTCCCTCAACCAGGTCTCTGTAATGGCAACAACATCATAGTTCCAAGTACTAATCCAAGCTCTAAGTTCATCTGCCTTACCCGTAATACTTCTTGCATTAAAACATATGCACTTCAGGCCACCAGACCCGCTGTGTTCAGCAACTTCTCCCTGTCTGCTCTGCCTCAGAGCCACACTGTCCCTATTCCCTAGTTCTCCCTCAATGCTCTCACCTTCTGACCTATTGCTCCCGTGCCCACCCCCCTGCCATACTAGTTTAAACCCTCCCGTGTGACACTAGCAAACCTCGCGGCCAGGATATTTATGCCTCTCCGGTTTAGATGCAACCCGTCCTTCTTATACAGGTCACACCTGCCCCGGAAGAGCTCCCAGTGGTCCAGATAATGGAAACCCTCCCTCCTACACCAGCTGTTTAGCCACGTGTTTAGCTGCTCTATCTTCCTATTTCTAGCCTCACTGGCACGTGGCACAGGGAGTAATCCCGAGATTACAACCCTCGAGGTCCTGTCTTTTAACTTTCTGCCTAGCTCCCTGAACTCCTGCTGCAGGACCTCATGCCCCTTCCTGCCTATGTCGTTAGTACCAATATGTACAACGACCTCTGCCTGTTTGCCCTCCCCCTTCAGGATGCCCTCTACCCGTTCGGAGACATCCTGGACCCTGGCACCAGAGAGGCAACATACCATCCTGGAGTCTCTTTCACGTCCACAGAAGCGCCTATCTGTGCCCCTGACTATAGAGTCCCCTATTACTATTATTCTTCTGCGCTATGACCCTCCCTTCTGAACATCAGAGCCAGCCGTGGTGCCACTGCTCTGGCTGCTGCTGTTTTCCCCGGATAGGCTATCCCCCCGACAGTATCCAAAGGGGTATACCTGTTCGAGAGGGGGACAACCACAGGGGATTCCTGCACTGACTGCCTGCCCTTTCTGGTGGTCACCCATTTCTCTGCCTGCACCTTGGGTGTGACCATATTTACATAACTGTGATCTATGACGCTTTCCGCCACCTGCATGCTCCTAAGTGCATCCAATTGCTGCTCCAACCGAACCATGCGGTCTGTGAGGAGCTGCAGTTGGGTGCACTTTCTGCAGATGAAGCCATCCGGGACGCTGGAAGCCTCCCGGACCTGCCACATCTCACAGTTAGAGCACTGCACCCCTCTAACTGACATTGCGTCAATTAATTAAAATTAAAATATAATTTAAAAAAATATATATATATTTTTAAAAAAATTTCAAAGTTACTGTTAACTATCTGTTTCCTAGCACTAGATTTCTAATAGAAATGCGAAAGCTAAATATAGTACTCTCCGATCTCTGGCTTAGATATCCCTCTAAATTATAATTAAGTAATTATGTTTAATTAGTTACCAATGCTTAATTTTTTAAATTTAGTGTAGATTCCCAACCAGCCACTCAGGCCACAGCTTTTCTGTGATGTCACTTCAGTTTCCCCCCGACACACACAATTTGAAAAAGGTATAAAAGTAAAAATGAGTAAAAATCACTTACTTACCTTCTTACCCTCTGAGTGTCTTAGATGTTCTCAGGTTCTCTCCCTGACAGAGACTGCTCCTCCTCCTCCGAACGGCTCCTGAAACTAGGCCGCGATCTTTTAAAATCTCCGCTCCAACTCGCAGCTCCCGCGCTTTTTAAATCTCCCGCGCTTTTTAAATCTCCCGCGCTGTTTTCACTGTCCCGGCTCACTCAGCTCCCGCGCTGTTTTCACTGTCCCGGCTCACTCAGCTCCCGCGCTGTTTTCAGAGTCCCGGCTCACTCAGCTCCCGCGCTGTTTTCACTGTCCCGGCTCACTCAGCTCCCGCGCTGTTTTCAGAGTCCCGGCTCACTCAGCTCCCGTGCTGTTTTCAAAGTCCCGGCGGCTAAGTGCAGCCTCGACCACGCATTCCACGCTGAGGCCCCTGACCGGCCGTTCGATAGCATGCTGTGTTTTAGCGCTGCGAGCGCCGGGAAACACCCGGCTAATCGCACACGCTATGGGACTCTGTTCCCATTTGGGTACATCGAGCCCAGCACCTCTGACAGTGCAGCATGCCCTCAGTACTGCACTGGGGTTGTCGGCCTTGATTTTATGCTCAAATCTCCAGAGCAGGGTTGAGCCTGACTAACGTTCTGACTCCGAGACGAGTGTTCCCAGCTGAGCCTTGGCTGCCATTGATTGAGGAACCATAGCACAAAGCACTGAACAAAACACACAATTTGAAAAAGGTATAAAAGTAAAAATGAGTAAAAATCACTTATTTACCTTCTTACCCCTCTGAGTGTCTTAGATGTTCTCAGGTTCTCTCCCTGACAGAGACTGCTCCTCCTCCTCCGAACGGCTCCCGAAACTAGGCCGCGATCTTTTAAAATCTCCGCTCCGACTCGCAGCTCCCGCGCTTTTTAAATCTCCCGCGCTGTTTTCAAAGTCCCGGCTCACTCACCTCTCGCGCTGTTTTCAAAGTCCCGGCACACTCAGCTCCCGCGCTGTTTTCAAAGTCCCGGCACACTCCGCTCCTGCGCTGTTTTCAGAGTCCCGGCTCACTCAGCTCCCGCGCTGTTTTCAAAGTCCCGGCACACTCAGCTCCCGCGCTGTTTTCACTGTCCCGGCTCACTCAGCTCCCGCGCTGTTTTCACTGTGAAAACTGAGAAGCTGCTTTAATTTATTTTCTTGTGGTTGTTTCAAGATACTGGGTGTCCTTTGCATGAATTCTACTGATGTGATAAATTAATTGATTGGAGATCATATCAGTTTGATTTGGAGAGCTGTGTGGGCGGCTGGATGGTCTCAGCTCAGTTGTCTGTGTCTCTCTGCGGCAAAACAGAAAGCCCAGATTTTTGTTCTGCTTTGGCACGGTTCCATTCCTCATCTTGGAGAACAGAAGCCTCCCAAAGTTTTGGTTTGTTTTAGTTTTGTGCAGTGGTGGCCTGGCAAGCTGCCACGAGATTCTGCTGCTCTTAATATCCAGCGCTTGCCTTGGACACTCCAGAGCGAGTCGAGGTCCGTGGGATGGTTCTTCATTCGGTCGTACTGGCCCCTCGACTATTACTCTTCAATCCGAAACGTTTGGGGGAATTTGACACGCGCAATAGCAAGGACCCCATTTGGCCGTCCAACCATTCAGAAAGGACCTACAGCCTCGATTTCTCTCCTCACACCCTTGCATCCCCTTCAACCTGGCGCCAAATCACAGCATCGTACTTTTGCTTCAATTATCCTGAGGTTTGTTATCTTCACAGCCCTCATGGGGGCAGACCATTCAACGAGCCCTTCAGTGTGCTACTCGACTATCCTAACATCAGTCCCAAAACATGTCTTTGGCTCCTTCTGAAGATTGCTCCCTCGCCTGGTTGTTGGACGAGGCTAATGGAAAATAGGGAAGTTAATGCCTTAACATTTTCGAAGAAGACGGAGGGTCTCCACCTTCCTCCAACTCTGGCCGCTTGCACATTCCTAATGTCTTTCCCCACCTTTACAAGTTGTGTTAGTCATCGAGGCCTCAACCTCCGGATTCCTTTAACACGGGAGTCGATAGGCTCAGAGGAGATTCGATAGAGATTTCTAGGAGCTTTTGACGGAGTGCCCAAGAAAGGCTAGATCATGTGGCCTGAATCACTGGACTTGATCCCGTGACCCACTGATTCAGCATCGCAAGTGCTGCTCACTGAGCCACAGCTGGCACCTTCAAGCCTAATGCTTTGTTGGAACAACAATAACAACTTGTATCGGAAAGCGCATTGACGTAGCAAATAACATCCACATTATAATGTTGGCAGACTAATATTTGGCACGGTGCCACCTGAAGGGATCTGGGCTCAGACAATGAAACGCTTAGTCAGAGAGGTAGCTTTTAAGGCGTGCCTTCAACGAGGAGAGGGCAGTGCACACAGGAGACTCGAATAGTTTCTGTCAGCGCTCCCAGAACTCCGCACTAGTCCCTCTTGCGCCTTTGTTGAGACACCTCCACCCCAGAACGACGGTGGGCGTGGGGAAGATTGAAGTGTGAAAGTTATATTGGATAAGTCATTGACTCATGGTCAAAACAGAAAGAAAATAATACAAAAATTTGCTTTTGCGTAGATACATTTCAGCAGCCTTGGTTTTCTAGAGCCTTGAGGACTTTTTAAATCATCGCCCTTTTGGGTGGACATGAAGAATCCTGCTCCGCAGTTGCAGAGTGGGGTGGGCGGGGGGGTTAGTGGAAGGACTTTCCCCAGCACCCTGAAATTATAAAGGCGAATCGAATATAAACTTGCCAAGCAGGGCTTTTTAAGATTCGCTTGCAGGATGTGGGCTTCAGGCTAGGCTTCAGCATTTATTGTCCATCCCTAATTGCCCTCCAGGAGGTTGTGGTGAGTTGCCTTCGTGATCTGTTGCAGGCCCTGAGGTGTAGGTACACCCCCAGTGCTGTTAAGGAGGGTGTTCCAGGATTTGATCCAGCGACAGTGAAGGAACGGTGACTATGTTTCCAAGTCAGGGTGGTGAGTGACTTGGAGGGGAACCTACAGGTGGTGGGGTTCCCAGGTATCTGCTGCCCTTGTCCTTTTAGATGGTAGTGGTCGTGGGTTTTTAAGGTGCTGCCTAAGGAACCTTGATGAGTTACTGCAGTGCACACTGCTACCACGGTTTGTTAGAATCATAGAATTTACAGTGCCGAAGGAGGCCATTCGGCCCATCGAGTCTGCACCGGCTCTTGGAAAGAGCACCCTACCCAAGGTCCACACCTCCACCCTATCCCCATAACCCAGTAACCCCACTCAACGCTAAGGGCAATTTTGGACACTATGGGCAATTTATCATGGCCAATCCACCTAACCCGCACATCTTTGGACTGTGGGAGGAAACCGGAGTACCCGGAGGAAACCCACGCACACACGGGGAGAATGTGCAGACTCCGTCCACAGACAGTGACCCAAGCCGGGAATCGAACCTGGGACCCTGAAGCTGTGAAGCAATTGTGCTATCCACAATGCCACCGTGCTGCCCACAAAGTGGTGGAGTTTGTGGAGATAATGCCAATCAAGCGGTATGCTTTGTCCTCGGATGGTTGTGTTGTTTTTTGTGTTGTTGGAGCTGCACTCATCCAGGCAAGTGGAGAATATTCCATCACACTCCTGATATGTGTCTTGTGGGTAGTGGACAGGCTTTCTAGCCTCTGACCTGCTCTTGTAGCCACAGTATTTTTATGGCTAGTCCAGTTCAGCTTCTGGCCCGTGATAACCCCAGGATGTTGATAGTTGGGGATCCAGTGATGATCATGCCATTGAATGTCAAGGGGTTGTTGGAGATGGCTGAACGAGAGTGCTTTTGGAGTTGGGTGAACAACAGGGAGTTGGGTGAAACTGGGAGGAGGTGAAGCTGAAAAGTCTGAGTGCGGAGCTCAGTCTCAGTCCGGGCAGGAGCGGGGCGCAGTTGAGTTTCATAAGGTCCGATTCCTGTTCTTATTTACCTCACAGTCAGCGTCACAGTGAAACAGTCATGAGGAGAAAAAGTGTTTGTTCTTTTTTTTTGAGGTGGGCAATAACTGATAAACAACACAAATAAGTGTAAATCAGGGTCATTATAATAAAGTAATTGAAGTAAACAAAGTAGGGTAAGGGAAGTAAAGTTAGCATTAGCGATATAAATAATTAGTATTATGTTGCCTAATTTTTTGTTAAAAGAGGGGCTTAAGGTTAGTCATGGCAGTGATAGAAACTGGGCGGCATGGACAAGCTGGGCTGAAGGGCCTGTTTCCATGCTGTAAACATGTATGACACCTTGCACCCGTGATATGCTCCTCCTGTACGATGTGGCAAATCATGGAAGCTTCAGTTGTCTCTGGGTGACCACGTGGGCAGGAAGTGTGTCCAACTACAGCCACTGGCTAACTGCATTTTGGAGCTGGAGCCAAGGGTGGATTCGTCGTGGGGTATCCGCGATGCTGAGCGGGTCGGGCATAGGACGTTCAGGGAGGTAGTCACGCCGCAGGTCAAGATTCAACAGGCACAAAGAGCATGGGTGACCACCAGGCGGAGTAGAAGAAGGCAGGTAGTGCAAGAGTCCCCTGCATCCATCCCCCTTTCTAACAGACACACCATTTTGGATACTGTTGGGGGAGATGGCTGTGTCGGGGAAGTCAGTGGCAGCCAACTTCATGGCACCATGGGTGGGTCTGCTGCACAAGAGGGGAGGAGGAAGAATATCAGGGCTATACTGGTCGGGGATTCAATTGTACTAATAATAATCTTTATTAGTGTCACAGTCCAAACAAGTGTTGGAGATTTTCAGACGCAGGTCTGTGTCTGAAGCGTTGCGAATGCATCTTCCAGGCACAGAGTGTGGAATATCTGGGTCATAGAATCACACTGCAGGGTCTGTCACTTTGATCAGGACAGAGAGCTCATTCTCTCCTGTGAGGCCTTGCCTTCGGCGTCAAGGCAGTGCTCTCTCATCTGATGGAAGACGATCAGAAAAACCCATTGGATTTGCATCAAGCACGCTGAGAACAGCTGGGAAGGGATATTTCCAGCTAGACGAGGAAGGTCTCCCCATCGTTTTCACCGTCAACAGGTTTCATCGGCACCTTTTTTTATGGCCGTTTTGTTTCCCGCATGTACAGACCACGAACTGAGTGAGCCCAGATGCATTCGTCCCATGGCCTCGGCAAGATTACAGCGCTGGGCTCTCACATTGCCAGCCTACCGCGTCATTGTATACAAGGCAGGGAAGGATAATGCAAATGCAGACTCGAGTCATCTTCCCTTCCCGGACATGCCGGCCAAGACAGTGGGCGGGGTTCTCCATTTCCCGACGCCAATTTCGTAATCGTCGATCGGGTGGGGAATCCATTTTTACCACCGAATCGGGTACGCCGCCTGTTTTTCGCATTCTCCCCCCCCCCCCCCCCCTCCTAAACGGCATTATCGCGGCGCGAGCTGCATGTCGTTGGGATGGCCTCAGGACGTCACCTGAAGGCCCTCCCCTGATGCCCCACCACCGGTGGGTCGCGTGCCCGACCGCGCGATTGACTCACTCATGGTCTCAGCGGTCGGGAACCTGGCGTGGGGGCTGCGGACTGTGTCCAGCGCTGCCAAAGTCGGGCGCGAGCCGTGCTGCTGGCCAGGGGGTGGGGTTTCTGCGAGAGCTGGGTGGGGGGGGCCATGGGCGTGGTGAGGGGGGTGTCCAGGGGGGCACTATCTGGCAGGTCGGGTCCGCGCATGGCCGGCGCCATGTTGTACCGCTGCAGGTTGTTGCCATGCGCATGTGCGGCACGGACTCGGCATTTCCTCGGCCGTTAACTTCGTGGAGGCCGGGCGTTTTACATGGCACCGGTCGGAGGATAGGTGCTGGGGCGCCGCTGATTTTTCCCACGTAAAATGCCACGGATCCTCCGGACGTGGCGTCAAAATCAGAGAATCCAGCCCAGTTTTTCCTCCAGAGACCATTTTCTTGCTTGAACGACTTTCAAATTGTCCTGTGAATACCGAAAAGATGAAAGAGTGGGTGGACAGGGATCCTGTGTAGTCCTGGGTGAGAAGGTTCCTCATACAGGGTTGGCCTCCAGTTGTTCACAATGAGCAACTGAGATCGTATCGGAAGCGCAAGAATGAGCTTGTGTGCGGAATGGTTGTGTTCTTTGGGAGTTCAGTGTAATCGTTCCACCGCTGGTCATTTGCAAGTTGTAGATGAAATCCATGGGACCTATTGGGTGCCTCCCGAATGAAACGTTTAGCAAGGTCTTATGTTTGGTGGCCAATAATGGGTCAGGACTCGGAGAACAAGGTGGAATCTGGTTCTGCGTGTACAAATAAACCAAAAGATGGCACCACTCCTTCCGTGAGGGGGGCCCGACCGTCCCTAGTCTAGACTTCACATAGACTTCGCAGGGCATTTTATGGGTCATCGTGGATGTGAATTCTAAGTGGTTAGACGTGACACATCATGAGCAACATTACAACTTCCATTGCAATAGAGAAACCCCGCCAAGTTTCTGTGACTCATGGCGTACCAGAGTTTCTTGTTTCTGATAACGGGACAAGGTTTGCGAGTGATCTGTTCCAAGGGTTTGTGCAAAACAAATGGAATACGCCACGGGCTCCTGTTCATCCAGCATCGAATGGCTTAGCCGAGCGAGCTGTTCATGGACTGAATGAAGGAGGGAAGAGAATGGCCGACAGTGCCTTGGGAACTAAACCTTTGTGGTTCTTGTTTAGTAACTTGTTAGACGTTTAGCTGCTGTTGTATAAAGAGTCAAAGGTTCTTCTCCTTGTTACAAACACCTTTATTTCACCTTAACAGACTCTGCACAAAATTCTATCTTCACATCACCTGACCCAAAGGCTACCTGAAGCCTCTTTACATATCAGTGTCAATTATTGGATACTTAACATAAATGAGACAACTAATTGGAATGTTGCACTTTAGAGGTGTGGTACAGCAGAAATGGAAAAGTAATTTTTAAAGCAAAACAGTGTTTATTTTATGAACTCAAGTTAACCCTTTTAAAACATACAGTGAACACCTTAGCAACCATCAATTCAAATACAACCCCCAAAGAATACAACACTAAGTCATCCTTAATAACTTCCCAAACAACATCCAGAAGACAGAAGAAACACCTTTTAATAGAAGCACATCAGGTTTACATTCACTACTGAAAACATTTGTAATTCTGAATTAACCAAATGATCAAGAGATAGTCTTTTCATGGCAGAGAGATCAACAGTATACCTGCTCTGTCTGGCTTCAGCTCCAACACTGAAAACGAAACTAAAACGCACCCTGCAGCAAACAGCCTAAAACGAAAGTAAAAAGCTGACAGACAGCCCAGCTCCATCCACACTCTGACATCACTAATAAACACCCATTTCTTAAAGGTACGTTTCTTAAACACCCATTTCTTAAAGGTACTCTCACATGACATAACATAACGTATCACGCCGCAAACGACAACAGGACTTTCACTGGCGGAAATGGTGATGTGTAGGAAGCCAGAGTCTCACCTGGATCTGCCACATCCAAATGTCAAAGTGAGAGTGGGATGGGCTCCGGAAATGCCGGAGGGGCAGGACTGCGATGCGAAGGAGAGGCATTTCAGTCCGGATGACTGTGCCTACGTCAAGAATTTCGGCGGTAATCCAATGATGGCTGCCTGGAGTTATTTTGAACCAAAGTAATCCAGTATAATAGTGGTGATACTAACGGAAGGGTCGGTCACAGACACCAGGCTCGCATTCGTCTGCGCCACGACTGTGAGGCGGAGACGTTCCCGGATCTCATGGCAGGAGGAAATGCTGCTGTGGAAATTTGACAGGAAGTGGTTCCTTTTGCTCGGAGGCATCCAGTGGACACTACTCCAGGAGAGGTTTGAAGGACTTTCTCTCGCTAATTTATGTGCCCTCGAGTCCAGCTCAGCTGAACCAAGACTTCCACCAGCGTTGTCTGAATCACCAGTAGTTCCACGCAGATCACAACACCGTCACAAAGCTCCTGACAGACTTGACGTATTAGTTGCGCCGTGTATATTATCTTATAGCATTTACAGTGCAGTGTGTGTTCTGATGGTTGTTGTGGAGGGAGTAGTGTTATAGTGTTTTAATAAGCATCTTCCTATTTTAACAAAAGTGTGCATGCGCGAGTGGTGTTGGGATTACCCGGCTTGCTCGCGTTTTCAATCCAGCCACGAGTAGCTGGTGTACAGTTGTGTTTAGCTGCGGCTGGTGTCTGAAGCCCAAACTATTATTATCTCAATGTTTTCTGGAGTAAAGAAGATTTAACTTTTACAGCGCGTTCCGATTGCCTTTCTTGTGGTAAGGTTACCGCAGTACTCTTTTTGGAGACGAGCAGCGGACGTGTCCCTTGTGTCCAGGACCAACATTCGTCCTTCGATCAACACTCGGTCATTATCACGTGTTTGTGGAATCTTGCTGTGCAGAGGTTCACGAAGGGGGGATCACCACCACCCTCCCGAGGACAATTAGGGATGAGCAAGAAATGCTGGCCCAACCTGATAATGAATGAATGAATAGAAATGTAATGGCCTGCCGCAGTTTCTATTATGCAACAGCATCCACATTTCAAAAAGTATTTCCTTGTCTGTAAATCCCTTTTGGACATCCTGGGATTGTGGAAAGAAGCTATGCAAATGCCACTCTCTGTCTAATTTTCTTGACGTGGGGTCATTTGCTATGACCAGTCCCTAATGCTCCCTGAGCTGCTGGGTGTCATCAAATGACTTTCACCTTTTCATGTTTTACAAGCTTTACCAATATGATGACTGATGTTTACCCCTCACTAACACAGAATCTCATCCACTTTCCCGTGGGTGGTATGGTGGCACAGTGGTTAAGACTGCTGCCTCACAGGCAGAAGTGGTGGCGGCAATGGACGCGGAGAAAGCCTTTGGCCGGGTGGAATGGGAGTACCTGTGGGAAGCGCCAAGAAGGTTCGGATTCGGTGAGGGGTTCATAGGTTGGGTCCAGCTACTCTACCAGGCCCTGGTGGCAGGTGTGTGCACGAACAGGGCGAGGTCTGAATACTTTAGGCTCCACCGGGGGACAAGGCAGGGGTGCCCCCTCTCCCCATTATTATTCGCCCTTGTGATAGAGCCGCTGGCTATAGCGCTGCGGACTTCAAAGAACTGGCGGGGGTTGGTTCCGGGGGGGGGGGGGGGGGGAGGAGCATGGGGTCTCGCTTTATGGGGGTGATCTGCTCCTGTATATTTCGGACCCACTAGAGGGGATGGGGGAGGTCATGCAGATTCTGAATGACTTTGGCAATTTCTCGGGGTACAAACTAAACGAGAAGATAAGCGAGATGTTCGCGATCCAAGCTAAGGGGCAGGAAAAGGGGCTGGGAGAGCTTCCGCTGAAATTGGTAGAGAAGAGCTTTCGGTACCTAGGGATACAGGTGGCTCGAAAGTGGGATGCCCTCCACAAGCTTAATCTATCTCGGCTGGTAGAGCAGATGGAGGGGGACTTCAAAAGGTGGGACATGCTCCCGCTATCTCGAGCATTGTGGATAGCACAATTGCTTCACAGCTCCAGGGTCCCAGGTTCGATTCCGGCTTGGGTCACTGTTTGTGCGGAGTCTGCACATCCTCCCCGTGTGTGCGTGGGTTTCCTCCGGGTGCTCCGGTTTCCTCCCACAGTCCAAAGATGTGCAGGTTAGGTGGATTGGCCATGATAAATTGCCCTTGGTGTCCAAAATTGTCCTTCGTGTTGGGTGGGGTTACTGGATTATGGGGATAGGGTGGAGGTGTTGACCTTAGGTAGGGTGCTCTTTCCAAGAGCCGGTGCAGACTCGATGGGCCGAATGGCCTCCTTCTGCACTGTAAATTCTGTGAAATCCCCCTGCTCTCCTGCTCCGCCCTGCAGAGAGAATTTGAGGTGAAGTTTTAGTTGAAGCCTTTTATTTGGTAAATACCTCTGTAGCTTTCCCCATGGTCAAACAGGAATTTAAAAAAAGAAATAAATTTAGAGTATCCAATTATTTAATTTTTTTCCCAATTAAGGGGCAATTTAGTGTGGCCAGGGCAGCACGGTGGCGCAGTGGGTTAGCACTGCGGCCTCACGGCGCTGAGGTCCCAGGTTCGATCCCGGCTCTGGGTCACTGTCCGTGTGGAGTTTGCACATTCTCCCCGTGTTTGTGTGGGTTTCGCCCCCACAACCCAAAGGTGTGCAGGGTACGTGGATTGGCCACGCTAAATTGCCCCTTAATTGGAAAAAATGAATTGGGTACTCTAAATTTAAAAAGAAAAATTTAGTGTGGCCAATCCACCTACCCTGCATCGTTTTGGGTTGTGGGGGGCGAGACGCACGCAGGCACTGGGAGAACGTGCAAACTCCACACGGACAGTGACCCAGGGGTGGCGTTGAACCTGGTACCTCGGCACCGTGAGGCAACAGTGTTAACCACTGTGCCGCTCTAAACCAGAATTTTAACTGCTGTGTTTTCATGCAGCCGGCAGCTTTATTATAATATAATTTACATTGTAGAAGGAGGCCATTCGGCCCATTGGGTCTGCACCGGCCCTTGGAAGGAGCACCCTACTTAAGTCCGCACTTCCACCCTATCCCCATTCCCACCTAACCTTTTTGGACACTAAGGGCAATTTAGCATGGCCAGTCCACCTAACCTGCACGTCTTTGGACTGTGGGAGGAAACCGGAGCACCCGGAGGAAACCCGGGAGAACCTGGCAGACACAGGGAGAACGTGCAGACTCCGCACAGACAGTCACCCAAGCCGGAATCGAACATGGGATCCTGGCGCTGTGTAGCAACAGTGATAACCCACTGTGCTGCCGTGCCGCCCTAGTAGGAACAGAAGTAACCTATTCTGGAGTTGCATATAGGCCGACCAGGTAAGGACGGCAGATTTCCTTCCCTAAAGGACACGAGTGAACCAGGTGGGTTTTTATGACCGCTTTCATGCCATGGTCAGCCTTACTCCCAGCCGCCACGGTGGGGTTTTGAACCCATGTCTCCAGCACATTAGCCTGGGCCTCTGGGTTACTAGTCCAGTGACATTACCACCATACCACCTCCTGTCCATTCTACTGTAGAGAAAAGAACCCCAGCCTGTTCAGTCTTTACTGTTAGTTATAACTTCAGTTCTTTTAAAAACATTTTTTTTGGTGAAATTTCGAGTACCCAATTAATTTTTCCAATTAAGGGGCAATTTAGCGTGGCCAATCCACGTACCCTGCACTTCTTTTGGGTTGTGGGGGCGAAACCCACGCAAACACGGGGAGAATGTGCAAACTCCACACGGACAGTGACCCAGGGCCGGGATCGAACCTGGGACCTCGGTGCCATGACGCAGCAGTGCTAACCACTGTGCCACCGTGCTGCCCTTTCTAACTTCAGTTCTGAGCTTATCCTTGTTGATCATTTTTACACCTGCTCTAATGCAATATCCTTTTTTGCTGATGTTGTGACGTGAGCTCTGCACACCACTCTTAAGTGTGGTCTAACCAAGCTTCACAAGTTTAGCACTCATCCCTGCTGTTCAATCCGAGTTCGCCAGACAACAAGGTTTTAAAAAAAAATAAAGTCTTTGTTGATGTAATGATCAATTTGAAATTAATTGATGATTTAAAATGCTGTCTCCAGACTGTATACTAACGTTTCTTTTAATAAAAGCTCAAACTTTGCTATTTCGGTCCTCTCGGTTTGCAGGTGGGTGGGGCAGGGAGGGGGGGGGGCAGCTCCTCGCTGACATTGGGTGTGAGAATGTGCAGTACAAAATGTTACAATATTTGAAGAGCAACGTCAGTGGGAGGGTAATTGCTTTTTTTTTCTCTTGCTAGATCTTATTTTAGATCTTTCAAATAACTTGCGCACCGCCAACGGCTTTCACAATCTCGGGAAGCTCCAAAGCACTTTGCAGTGAATAACTTTGTCAGTGTAGTCACTGTTAAAGTGTTGCAAACCAGCAGGGTAAGGTTTCTGAAAAAAAACTGTTCTCACTGGTCTTTCCTTTCTTCGACAGTCTGAAACCTGTTCAAGTCTCTGAGACAGGCAACTGAGAGAGCCATGCAGACACGGAGTTTCTGTTTGTTTCGTGTGGACTGGACACACTTGTGACTCCTGTTCTTGAGACGTGTGCGTCTCTGGCATCCTATTGCTGAGGGAAGTTACTATTGAGCCTTCTCGTTATCGTTCTCCTTAATGGTGATGGTGCTCCCATAGTACTGTTAGGTACGGAATTCCCAGATATTAACTCCCATGAGGTTGAAGAAGTGATTTGTGTAAAAGAACAGGTGTGCAGAAGCAACAGTGAGGGGAGACAGCCGTATAGTGGTAATCTCACTGGAATAGTAATCCAGACACCCAGGCTAATTGGAAAAAATGAAAAATGAAAATCGCTTATTGTCACAAGTAGGCTGCAATGAAATTACTGTGAAAAGCCCCTACTCGCCACATTCCGGCGCCTGTTCGGGGAGGCTGGTACAGGAATCGAACCGTGCTGCTGGCCTGCCTGGGTCTGCTTTAAAAGCCAGCGATTTAGCCCAGTGTGCTAAACCAGCCCCTCATTCTCTGGGAACATGGGCTTATAACCTTTATTGGTCTCACAAGTAGGCTTACATTAACACTGCAATGAAGTTTCTGTGAAAAGCCCCTAGTCGCCACATTCTGGCGCCTGTTCGGGTAGTCAGAGGGAGAATTCAGAATGTCCAATTCACCTAACAAGCACGCCTTTCGGGACTTGTGGGAGGGAACCGGAGGAAACCCACACAGACACGGGGAGAACATGCAGACTCCGCACAGACGGTGGCCCAAGCCGGGAATCGAACCCGGAACCCTGGCGCTGTGAAAAGAGAGTGCTAACCACTGTGCTACCATGCTGCCCACTATATCCTGGATGGTAGAGTTGAAATTCAATGAATAAGTCTGGAATTGGAAACTAGTCTCCGTAATAGTGATCATGAAACTATCGAAAAACCCGCTTGCTTCTCGACGTGGCAGATATTTAAGGAGCTATTCCATTCCACCCAACTAACATATATTCCAGAGAGCATTAAAGATTGTAAGTGGGGAAAATGCATCTGTGGCTCAGCAAAGAGGCTAAAGATAACCAGCGCAGGCTGGAGGATTGGGAAACATTAAAAAGAGCAGCAGAGGGTTATTAAGAAAGTAATAGAAAGAGCAACGGTAAATTAGAAAATAAATCTAATGCAAAATACTAAAACAATTAGCAGACGATTCTATAAGTATATAAAAAAAAATAGAGTAGGTAAAGTCAATGTTGGTCCCTTAAAGGATGAGGCTGGGGAGTCAATAGTGGGAAACACCGAAATGGCAGAGACACTAAATCAATATTTTGCCTCAGTTTTCATGGTGGGACACCCTGGAACCATACTAATAGTAACCAGTAATGCAGAGGTTGCTGATGAGGAGGTTAGCACTGTGGTTAGCACTGCTGCTTCACAACGCTAGGGACCTAGGTTCAATTCTGGACAGTTGCTTCACAGCGCCAGGGACCAGGTTCGATTCCCAGCTTGTCTGTGCGGAGTCTGCACGTTCTCCTCGTGTCTGCGTGGGTTTCTTCCGGGTGCTCCAGTTTCCTCCCGAAAGACGTGCTTGTTAGTCAAATTGGACATTTTGAATTCTCCCTCCCTGTACCCGAACAGGCACCGGAGTGCGGCAACTAGGGGATTTTCATAGTAACTTCATTGCAGTGTCAATGTAAACCTACTTGTGACACTAATAAAGATTATTATTACTTGGGTGACTGTGTGGAGTTTGCATGTTCTCCCAGTCTCTGCGTGGGTTTCCTCTCACTGTCCAAAGATGTGCAGGTTAGTTGGATTGTCCATGATAAATTGCCCTTCAGTATTCAAGGATGTGCAGTTTAGGTCTGCATCAATGGCTCCGAAGTGGAGATGGTCGATAGCTTTAAGTTCCTGGGGATCACCATCACCAACAGTCTGTCCTGGTCCACTCACGTTGATGCAACAGTCAAGAAAGCCCAACAACGTCTCTACTTCCTACCGAAGCTAAAGAAATTTGGCATGTCTGCATCAACTCTCACAAACCTCTACAGATGTGCCACAGAGAGCATCCTATCCGGCTGCATCACAGCTTGGTATGGCAACTGCTCGGTCCAAGATCGCAAGAAACTGCAGAATGTGGTGAACTCAGCCCAACGCATCACACAAGCTTGCCACCCCCACATTGATTCTGTATACACCTCCCGCTGCCTCAGGAAGGCAGACAGCATTGTCATAGACCCCTCCCACCCAGGAATTGCCTTCTTCCAGACCCTTCCATCAGGCAGAAGTACAGAAGTCTGAGGACTTGCACATCCAGACATAGGAACAGCTTCTTCCCCACAGCTACTAGACTCCTCAATGACTCCCCCTCGGACTGATCTGTTCCCTGTAAGAACATTATTCACGACGCCCTATGCTGCTCTTGCTCATGTATTTGCTTTGTTTGGCCCCTTGTTCCGCACTGTGACCAATCACTTTGTCGATGTACCATTTGTCAATGTTCTCTGTCGATTATTCTTTTTGTTTACTATGTACGTACTGTGTACGGTCCCTCAGCCGCAGAAAATTACTTTTCACTGTACTTCGGTACATGTGACAACAAATCAAAATCAAGTTATGGGGAATAGGGCGGGGTGAGTGGGTCTAGGTAGGGTGCTCTATCAGATGGTTGGTGCAGATTCGATGGGCTGAATGGCTTCATTCTGCACTGTAGGAATTCTATAGTTTCAAGACCCCATGGGGTTGGGAGTAATAAATTCGCTTGGATAGAGGATTGGCTAACCAGCAGAAAGCAGAGAGTGGGGTAAATGGGTCTTTTTCTGGTTGGCAAGATGTAACTAGTAGGCTGCTACAGGGTTCGGTTCTTGGGTCCCAGCTATTTACAATCTATATTAATGACTTGGATGCAGGAATAGAATGTGCTATAGCCAAATATGCAGATAACACTAAAATAGGTGGGATAATAAGTTGTAATGAGGAAATAAGAAATTTACAAATGGAAATTTACAAAATGTCTATTCTCCAAATTTGCAGATGACACCAAGTTGGGTGGGAGGGTGAGCTGTGAGGAGGATGCAGAGATCCTCCAGTGTGATTTTGACAAGTTCAGTGAGTGGAGAAATGAATGGCAGATGCAGTGTAATTTGGATAAATGAGAGGTTATCCACTTTGGTAGCAAAAACAAGAAGGCAGACTATTATTCGAATGGCCATAAATTAGGAGAGGGGAATGTTCAATGAGACCTGGGTGTCCGCGTACACCAGTCACTGAACGTAAGCATGCAGGTGCAGCAGGTGGTAAAGAAGGCTAATGGTATGCTGGCCTTCATTGCGAGAGGATTCGAGTACAGGAGCAGGGATGTCTTGCTGCAATTATACAGGGTCTTGGTGAGGCCACACCTGGAATATTGTGTGCGGTTCTGGCCTCCTTATCTGAGGAAGGATGTTCTTGCTATGGAGGGAGCGCAGCAAAGGTTTACCAGGCTGATTCATGGGATGGCAGGACTGATGTACAAGGAGAGATTGAATCGGTTAGGATTGTATTCGCTGGAATTCAGAAGAATGAGGGGGAAATCTCATAGAAACCTATAGAATTCTCACAGGGCTGGACAGGCCTAGATGCAGGAAGGATGTTCCTGATGGTGGGTGTGTCCAGAACCAGGGGTCACAGTCTGAGGATACGGGGTAGACCATTTAGGACAGAGATGAGGAGAAATTTCTTCACCCACAGAGTGGTGAGCCTGTGGAATTCGTCGTCACAGGAAGCAGTTGAGTCAAAACATTGTATGTTTTCAAGAAGCAATTAGATATAGCACTTCGGGCGAAGGGGACCAAATGATATGGGGGAAAG
Organism: Scyliorhinus torazame; assembly: GCF_047496885.1. Taxonomy (NCBI): domain Eukaryota; kingdom Metazoa; phylum Chordata; class Chondrichthyes; order Carcharhiniformes; family Scyliorhinidae; genus Scyliorhinus; species Scyliorhinus torazame. Next base: position 23,877,391 of record NC_092715.1, read on the forward strand.
TGGGATTAAGCTATTGAGTTGGGTGAGCAGCCATGATCACAATGAATGGCGTAGCGGACTTGAAGAGCATTCTCCTGCTCCTATTTTTTTCTATGTTTCTATATAGTTAGCTTAGGTAAGTGGGCTAAAATTTGGGATTTTGAATTTAACGTGGATTTGAGAGGTTATCCATTTGGCCCAAAGGAATACAAAGGCAGCTATTTTATCTGAATGAAGATGGGGGGCAAAGTGGTGCAGTGGTTAGCACTGCTACCTCACGCCGCCGAGGATCCGGGTTCGGTCCCAGGTCACTGTCCGTTTGGAGTTTGCACACACTCCCTGTGCCTGCGTGGGTCTCACCTCCACAACCCAAAGGTGTGCAGGGTAGGCCAAGCTAAATTGACCATTATTGGAAAAAAAATATTGGATACCCTAAATTTATTTTAAAAAAAGAAAAGAAAAATGATCTAAATGGAGATCAACTTCAAAATGCTTCAGTGCAGAGGGATCTGTGTGTTCTGCACGAATCGCAGAAAGTTGGTATGCCGATGCAGCAGGTAGTAAAGAAGGCAAATGAAATTTTGACATTCATTGCTAATGGAATAGAGTATAAAAGTAGGGAATTGCTATTGGAACTGTATGGGGCATTGGTGAGAGCACATCTGGAGCACCACGAACAGTTTTGATCCCGAGGAAGGACGTAAATGCATTAGTGGTTCGGAGGAGGTTGACTAGATTGATTCCAGAGATGATGGCGTTTGTCTTATGAAGAGAGTTTGAGCAATTTAAGCCTATGCTCGCTGAAGTCGAGATGAATGAGAGGAGAGCTAATTGAGGTATACAAGATGCTAAAGGGGTTTGACAAGGTCGACGTAGAGCAGATGTTTCTCCTTGTTGGACATTCTAGAACGAGAGGTCACAGTTACTTCGCTCAAAGGGTCGGGAATCTGTGAAATTCACTATCCCAGAGTGCGGTGGACGCTGGAACACTAAAGAAATTTGAGGAGATAGGAAGGTTTTTAATTAGTACCGGGATGAAGCAATACGGGAAGCAGGCAGGAAAGTGGAGTTATCATAGATTTTACAGTTATCATAGATTTTACAGTGCAGAAGGAGGCCATTCAGCCCATCGAGTCTGCACCGGCTCTTGGAAAGAGCACCCTGCCCAAGGTCCACACCTCCACCCTATCCTCATAACCCAGTAACCCCACCTAACCCCCATAACCCAGTAACCCCACCCAACACTAAGGGCAATTTAGGACACTAAGGGCAATTTAGCACGGCCAATCGACCTAACCCGCACATCTTGAGGCCAAGATGAGATCAGCCATGATTGTATTGAATGGTAGAGCAGGCTCGAAGGGCTGAATTGACTACTCCTGCTCCTAGTTCTTATGGACTAGTGTCCCTTTTAGGGAAGGGAATCCAGGAATTCCAGAGCCACAGCAATGTGATTGGCTCTTAACTGCCTTCTGAAATGGCCCAGTAAACCACTCATTTCAAGGGCAATTAAGGGTGGGCAACAAATGTTGGACTTGTCAGGGACACCTACATCCCATGATAGAATGGGAAAAAAAAAAGCATTGGATTAAGTGCCTGTTCAGAACCATTTTGCATGCTTGGAGTGTTAGTTTGTCATGGTCTTCTTGTTTCGGAGAAATTACAGCCTTTGCCATTGGTCAATTGTCATGTGAGAGTACCTTTAAGAAATGGGTGTTTATTCCTGCAGTGATGTCAGAGAGTGGGTGGAGCTGGGCTGTCTGTCAGCTTTTTACTTTCGTTTTTGAGCAGGCTGCAGGGTGTGTTTTAGTTTGGTTTTCAGTGTTGGAGCTGAAGCCAGACCAAGCAGGTGTACTGCTGTTCTCTCTGCCATCAAAAGACCATCTCTTGATCATTTGGTGAATTCAGAATTATAAATGTTCTCAGTAGTGGATGTAAACCTAATGTGTCTTCTGTTGAAAGGTGTTTCTTTTGTCTGGATGTTGTTTGGGAAGTTATTAAGAATTACTTAGTGCTGTAGTCTTTGGGGGTTGTATTTGAATTGATGGTTGCTAAGATGTTCACTGTATGTTTTAAAAAGGTTAACTTAAGTTCATAGAATAAACATTGTTTTGCTTTAAAAAAAATACTTTTCCATTTCTGCTGTACCACACCTGTAGAGTGGGCCGTGTGCTCCCCATACCTCAATCTATCAAAAGTTGTGGGTCAGGTGAACTCCATGATACACTTTGAGGTTCTCTAAACCCTGGCCTGTAACACAATCTCTTCAGTTGCACTTAATCTTAGACTCATGGAACGATACGGCGCTGAAGGAGGCCATTCGGTCCATTGTACCTGTACTGGCTCTTTGATAGCACTCTCCATTTAGTCGTCCCCCCCCCCCTTTCCCCAGGGACCTTCAGATTTTGTTTTTCCTATAGAATCTTTTTCCATCTGAACTGGCTGCGATTTAAAAAAAAACTCACCTCGCCTCTGCTCTTTTTGCTATTTACCTTCCATCTATCTCCTGTGGTTACTGACTCTCCTGCCAATGGAACGATTCTCTTTGCTTAATGAACTGATTCTCTGTATGATACTGTGGACTGGCTCTGGGCTTGGAACGGCAAGTCTGCCACACCCTTTAGCTCAGTTGGCTGGACAGCTGGACCGCGATGCGGAGCGCGGCCAACAGCACGGGTTCAATCCCCGTATTGGCATGAAGGGCCCGCCTTTTCAACCTTGCTCCTCACCCGAGGTGTGGTGACCCTCAGTCAGAGGAAAGCAGCCAATGGTCATCTGGGACTATGTCGACTTTACTTTTCCCAGTAATTTAATGCTCCAGAAATATACACGTCCCACTTGTGTAGACCCTTCACTCCATTCCAAATTGTTGGCATCTCAGCAAAAATAACCCAACCATCTCGCTTCTGGTGATGCTGGGGACCAGTCTTGTGGTCCTGCTCTACATTGCTTCCTGACTTTTGATGAGCCCCGTGTAACTTGGTGACTTGCCCGGACCGGAACGCCAGGCACCTCCTGTTCCCAGTGTCGATGGTTTGCTGTGATGCAGTTCACTTCGGAGGCCTCTCCACCTGCAGGGCATGCTCAGAGTGGACATGGTGTCTTGACGTGCTAGCCCAGACACCTGTCTCCAGCCGTGCACCTTCCCCGCAGGATCAGACAAAGAGCTGGTCCCACAGTGGGGGATGATCAGTAACCACGGGACATGGATTTAAGATCATTGGCAGAAGAACCAGAGAGGGGCAGAAAATCATTTTTAAACGCAGCCTTAAAAGGTGGGGGAAGATTCAGTCCTAATTTTCAGAAGGGAAATGGGTTGATACTTGAAAGGAAAGACAGCTACATTTCTGGGGACAGTGCAAGGCTGTGAGGCTAGTTCGGTTGCTTTCTCATAGAGGCGACCGACTGATTCTTACCTCAGAAGTCCAGCCATCGTATTTTCATAAGATCAGGATACTTCACGAAGCAATCACAGTGTCTCTGTGAAATGCTCTTTGTTTCTGAGTGACAGAGTAAGTTGAGTGTGGACTGAGCATGTGAATGGAGTGCTGATTTACAAAAGGGATACCTAGTGTCACATCAGAACTGAATTCCACATTGGGGAAGAAAACTACAACACGCTTCCAGCGTGACAGTGTCCTCACTCTGCCAAACTCCTCCCACTCGCCAGAGATCCCTCTCTGTTGGGCCTGAGCACTGCGTTCATCAGCGACCGTTCCTCACCTCTGGCCTCGTGTTGGAAGGAAAGTTGTTGATGAAAAGCAGCTGAAGGTGGTTAGGCCTCGGTAACGACCCCGAGGAGCTCCACCAGTGATGTCCTGGAGCTGCAATGATTGTTTGGGCTCCTGGGTCTCCCGTTGACTTCAATTTTGTGAGGGTTCATTGATGCGGCCCGTTCGATTGAATGTGAGGCCAGTCACCCTCGTCCCCTCTCTCGAATTCCGCTCTTTTGGCTCATGTTTGGACCAGGGCTGTAATGAGATCTGGAGCAGAATGGCCAAGGCAGAATCCAGACTGAGCGGTTATTGCTGAGTAAACACCGTTTGATAGTGCTGTCGAGGACCCTTTCCATCATTTTGCTGGTGATTGAGAGTAGACTGATGGGGTAATTGGCCGGGCTGGATTTGTCCTGTTTTTTTGTGGACCGAACGTATCTGGGGAACTTTCCACATTGCCGGGTAGATGCCAGTGTTTTACGAGAACAGCTTGGCTAGGGGCCTGGCCAATTCTGGAACACAAGATATCAGCACTACAACAGCAATGTTGTTGGGCCCTACAGCCTTTGCTGTATCCCGGGCGCTCAGGGTAGCTCTGTGCAGTTAACCAAAAAGCTTTTTTAAAAAAAAAAATGTTCAATGAAGTTTGAGTAACATTAAATGAGTTTGTAAATTTTGATTACTTGTTTTTATTTGTTTTCACTTGCACAGGATATCTCCACGGATGAAATGAAATGAAATGAAAATCGCTTATTGTCACAAGTAGGCTTCAATGAAGTTACTGTGAAAAGCCCCTAGTCGCCACATTCTGGCGCCTGTTCGGGGAGGCTGGTACGGGAATTGAACCGTGCTGCTGGCCTGCCTCGGTCTGCTTTCAAAGCCAGCGATTTAGCCCAGTGTGCTAAACCGGCCCGGCTCCCAAAGCTGTGCATGTTTAATTGGAAAAAAATAAATAATCTGGCGCTTTTAAAAAAAATTGCCATTCGTTTGTTGTTGCTTTTATTTATTAAATGATTTGAAGATATTGTTTTTGTTCATGATTTTATTTCCCCCCTCTAAAGGTGGCGGAGGGAAGAGGAAAGGCCGGAGTAAAAAATGGAAGGAGATGCTGAGGTTACCCCACGTCAGTCAGTGTGAGGAAGTGCGGCAGACTATTGGTAAGATACCCTGGTTATAGTTGCTGATGCACAGCTTCTGCTGTTGCATGTTCGCTCTGTGCAAGACAGGCCACGTGATGGCTCTCCTGTCTTCCATTTTTAAATTCCCATCCGCGTTTTCAAATCCCTCCGTGGCTTTGTCTCTCCTTTTTTCTCTGTCAACTCCTCTAGCCTTTCCGCCTCCGATCTCTGCCTCCCTCTTTATCCTGGCGTCCTGTCAGCTGGTTTGCAACTGAACCCGGGGTTTCGCTCACCAACCGTCTCCATCTCTTTTTTTCCCTCCTTGTAGACGCTCCTTAAGCGTGCATTTTTGTTTACCAAGCTTTTCGTCATCTCCCTTCTTGTGGCTTGGTGTCAGATTTGGTTTGGCAATACTCTTGTGAAGTTGATGTTTGTTATTTCAGCTGTACCCCAAGTGTGAACATAATTACGGGGAAGAAAACGGTACCAGTTAGTTAATGAAAGGACCTTTCAAATAGGACCACTGTTGATTTCCTTCCACATGAATTAAACTGTGGTCAATAACCCTTCAATTGGAACTGATCTCACTAACAGTTTGATTATTCCTTTCGTGGTAGATGGTAGTTTGATTATTCCTTTTGTGGTACTGTAAGAAGAACCTGGGAGTTTGTAGCTTCAAGTCTGAGATGTCACGCTAGGAGCCAGTGAGGCAACCTAATTGGTTCATGAGCCCGATAGTTTGCAAGGATCCATGTGAGGATCTGATTAGTCCATTGTATCAATCATTGCTAAACTCCTAGGGCAGCATGGTAGCACAGTGGTTAGCACTGTTCCGTCACAGCTCCAGGGTCCCAGGTTCGATTCCTGGTTTGGGTCACTGTCTGTGCGGAGTCTGCACGTTCTCCCCGTGTCTGCGTGGGTTTCCACCGGGTGCTCCGGTTTCCTCCCACAAGTCCCGGACGACGTGCTGTTAGGTAATTTGGACATTCTGAATTCTCCCTCAGTGTACCCGAACAGGCGCCGGAATGTGGCGACCAGGGGCTTTTCACGGTAACTTTATTGCAGCGTCAATGTATGCCTACTTGTGACAATAAAGATTGTTATTATTATAATTGGTTCACGTGCCTCATAGTTTGCAAGGATCCATGTGAGGGTCTGGTGAGTCGATTGTACCAATCAATGCTAACCTCCTGACTGCGTTGACCAATTGGCAATACGAGGTGCTCTTTGGAATTGTACCATAATTATATATATATATATATAATATATATATATACACATTTTAAAAAAAAAAAAAATTTTTATTTAAGTTTTCACAAAATATCAACAACAAAATGAAAAAGGAACCCAATAGAATTAAATACAAAACAAAATAAAAACCCCGTGCCCCCCTCCCCCCTATACATAAATAATAAATTAACACCCCGAATTAACACATAGCAAACATAGCAAATATATACACCCCCTCAGATCCCCCAGTGTAGACAAACAAAAATAAAATAGAACCCTCCCCCCCCGGGTTGCTGCTCCTGACCATTGTCTACCGTTCTGCCAGGAAGTCCAAGAACGGTTGCCACCGCCTGAAAAACCCTTGCACCGATCCCCTTAAGGCAAATTTCACCCTCTCCAATTTAGTAAACCCCGCCATATCGTTGATCCAGGATTCCACGCTTGGGGGCCTCGCATCCTTCCACTGAAGAAGAATCCTTCGCCGGGCTACCAGGGACGCAAAGGCCAGAATTCCGGCCTCTTTCGCCTCCTGCACTCCCGGCTCCCCTGCAACCCTAAATATTGCGAGCCCCCAGCCTGGTTTGAGCCTGAATCCTACCACCCTCGACACCATCCTTGCTACGCCCTTCCAAAACTCCTCCAGCGCTGGGCATGCCCCGAACATATGGGTGGGGTTTGCTGGGCTCCCTGAGCACCTAACACACCTGTCCTCACCCCAAAAAACCGGCTCATCCTTGTCCCGGTCATGTGTGCCCTGTGCAGCACCTTAAACTGTATGAGGCTGAGCCTCGCGCACGAAGAGGAAGAGTTCACCCTCCCTAGGGCATCTGCCCATGTCCCCTCCTCGATCTCCTCCCCCAACTCCTCCTCCCACTTACCTTTCAACTCCACCACCGAGGCCTCCTCCTCCTCCTCCTCCTGCATCACCTGGTAAGTTGCCGAGATCTTCCCCTCTCCAACCCACACCCCCGAGAGCACCATGTCCTGTACCGTGCGTGGCAGCAGCAGCGGGAATTCCACCACTTGCCGCCTGGCAAACGCCCTTGCCTGTCGATACCTAAAGGTGTTCCCCGGGGGGAGCCCGTACTTCTCCTCCAGCTCACCCAGGCTCATGAACTTCCCATCCACAAACAGGTCCCCCAACCTTCTTATCCCTGCCCTGTGCCACCCCGAAAACCCTCCATATATTCTCCCTGGGTCAAACCGGTGGTTCCCCCGTATTGGGGTCCACACCGAGGCCCCCCCTGTGCCGCCTCCACTGCCCCCAGATTTTGAGGGTAGCCGCCACCACCGGGCACGTGGTATACCTCATTGGAGGGAGCGGCAATGGCGCCGTTGCCAGCGCCTCCAGACTCAAACCCTCAAAACGCCGTCTCCAGCCTCTTCCATGCAGCCCCCTCCCCCTCCATCACCCACTTGCGCACCATCGCCACATTGGCGGCCCAGTAGTACCCACAGAGGTTGGGCAGTGCCAGCCCCCCCCCCCCCATCCCTACTCCGCTCCAGGAACACCTTTCTCACCCTCGGAGTCCCTCGCGCCCACACAAACCCCATTATGCTCCTGTTGACCCGCCTAAAGAAGTCCTTCGGGATAAGAATAGGGAGGCACTGGAACAGGAACAAAAACCTTGGGAGCACCGTCATCTTAACTGACTGCACCCTACCCGCCAGGGACAGCGGCAACGCATCCCACCTCTTAAACTCCTCCTCCATTTGCTCCACTAGCCTCGTGAAATTAAGTCTATGCAGGGCCGCCTAGCTCCTGACCACCTGATACCTGAAATACCTGAAGCTCCTCTCCGCCCTTTTTAGTGGGAGCTCGCCAATCCCCCTCTCCTGGTCCCCTGGGTGAACCACGAACAACTCGCTCTTCCCCATGTTGAGCTTGTACCCTGAGAAATCCCCAAACTCCCTGAGGATCCTCATTACCTCCGGCATTCCCCCCACCGGGTCCGCCACATATAGCAGCAAGTCGTCCGCATAGAGCGACACCCTATGCTCCTCCCCACCCCGCACCAACCCCCTCCAGTTCCTCGACTCCCTCAGTGCCATAGCCAGTGGTTCAATCGCCAGTGCGAAGAGCAGGAGGGACAGGGGACACCCCTGCCTCGTCCCTCGATGCAACTGAAAGTACTCAGACCTCCTCTTGTTCGTGGCCACACTCGCCATCGGGACCTCGTACAACAGCCTAACCCACCTGACGAACCCCTCCCCAAACCCGAACCTCTTCAGCACCTCCCACAAGTACCCCCACTCTACCCTATCGAAGGCCTCCTCAGCGTCCATCGCCGCCACTATCTCCGCCTCCCCCTCCCTTGCCGGCATCATAACATAATTATATTTTTAAGAGACGTTTACCCTCTTTTTGAAAAAAGAAAATAAATTGATCAGAAGTGACGGGGGTAACTGCCCCTGGTGGGACTTTGAAACAAAAATCAAAACGTCAAAGGAAATTCATCTCTTCTAACCAAGGTGTCATTACCGGGGATGATGATGCACCCCAGCCCCCGCATACATCACTTGGGGGAAGGAGAACGAGCTTAACTCCACACCCACTTGCAGCGTAGGTACTCCAGGAGGGTTAATGGGGTTTGGAAAATGAATCCCTTCCTGATCAACACTCTTGTGCCTGCAACAACCCCTCGCACAGGACGAAAAATAATTGGAAGTAATTATCAGCCAGTAAGGGATCTGTTTGGCTCCTTTTTAAAAAGCTCGTGTCCCCCTAATTTTACAGATGCAGGGTAATGTTTTGTTCAGCCATGACTCCGTTGGTAATGCCCTCCCCTCTGTGCTTATATCTCTGGATTGGGACTTTAACCACTACTTTCTGACATAAATGGAGTTGAAATCAGCCATGATTGAATGGTGGAGTGGACTCGATGGGCCGAATGGCCTTACTTCCGCTCCTATGTCTTATGGTCTTATAAAGTCGTGACTGATACATTATGTGCAACACCAAGGGTACTGCATCGTTGGATGTACTGATTTTGGATGAAACATTAAAGCTGAAGCCCTGTCTGCCCATCTGGGTGGATGTGAAAGAATCCTGACGCTATTTTGAAAAAGAGAGTGAGGGGGCAATGGCGGGCAGGTGGGGCGGGTGGAGTTTGCCTAGGTGTCCTTTTTTATTAATTCTTGGGATGTGGGCATCACCAGCATTAATTTTATTTTATTTTTTTAAAATATTTTTATTCAAATGTTTACATATTTTCAACAACCCCCCCCCCCTTACAGAAAAAAGAAAAGCAAAGAACACATAAATAAACATCTTACAACCACACCACGAATTCCCCCAATATACAACCCCCCCATTAATCAATAATAAACACCGTAGTAAACACAAAGTACACCCCCCCCCCCCCTTCCCTCCCGGGTAGCTGCTGCTGACCACCTCCTAACGCTCCGCTAGAAAGTCTAGGAACGGTTGCCACCACCTGAAGAACCCTTGCACTGACCCTCTCAAGGCAAATTTTACCCTCTCCAATTTAATGAACCCTGCCATGTCGCTGACCCGGGATTCCACGCTTGGGGGCCTCGCATCCTTCCACTGTAGCAGAATCCTCCGCCGGGCTACCAGGGACGCAAAGGCCAGAATACCGGCCTCTTTCGCCTCCTGCACTCCCGGCTCGTCCCATACCCCAAATAGTGCTAACCCCCCAGCTTGGCTTAACCCAGGTGTTCGCCACCTTAGACACCGTCCTCGCAACGCCCCTCCAGAACCCATCCAGCGCCGGGCATGCCCAGAACATATGGGCGTGATTTGCTGGGCTCATCACCAGCATTAATGGCCCATCCCTAAGTGCCCTTGGTGGGGGGAAGGTGAGCTGTCTTCTACAACCGCTGCAATCCATGTGGTATAGGTGCATCCAACAGCCCAGGTAGGGAGGGAGTTCCTGCATTTTGACCCAGCGACAGTGAAGGCATGTGACATATCAACACATCTCCAAGTCAGGATATGGTGTGTGGTTTTGAGGGGAAACTTGCAGGCGTTGGTGCTTCTGCCCTGGTCAATATTTATATCTCAATTGCTTCATTAACTGTAAAGCACTTTGAGGTGCCCTGAAGTTGTGAAATGTGTTGTATAAATGACAAGCTTGTCAGCATTTATTTGAGAAAGAAGTGCCACTACTGTTTCCTGTATAGCCGGATTCTGCAAGTTCAGTGCAAGGAGTTCAGTTAGGAAACTTGCTGTGGTTAGTGATTGCATCAGGAAAAGGCTTACCATCTACAGTAGGCTGTCAACTGCATTTCTTCCTGTCCTCCCATTGGTTCAGAAATAAAACACCCTCTTTAATAGAAAAGTGCTTCGCCTACACACCGTGCGTCATGTTTTGACAAAGTAACGATCGTGCCCCCCCAAAACCTGGCTCCGAGCAATCCCCTTTCTGTCGATAATGAGCGTAGCAGACTGACACAAAAGCTCAGTCAGCAGTAACTCGAACACAACTTCCTGACTTGCAGGAAATTTCAACAAAGACCGAGTTTGTCAGCTGTCCAATTGGATTTTGTTTTGGTGGTGATGGTGGGGGTGGGGGTTGCGGAAGATCAAGGTTTCAGTACCTGTCGGAACCAAACAGCCACACAATGTCCGGGGGCTTTTCCCAGTCCCCTGGCTGTTGGCAGATAGAGACATCAGAACGTGAGTTGTACACCCACCGCTCACAGAATTATTTGCCAGGGGGTCCAGATTCTGAATGTCTTAAGTCGGCCAGACAGTGAAGCTGGAGAGAGAGACCGGGTTAACGTGTCAAGTCAGCGACTATTCATCTGAAGATGGATTACCGACCTGACACGGGCTGTCCCCTCAGGTGCCGCCAGACTTGCTCAATACATCCAGCTTTTTCTGTTTTTATTTCGGATTTCCAGCATCCGCTGTATTTTGCTTTTGTTACAAGTGCGTCTCTGAAGTGTAACCGCGGCTGGTCTCGCAGTGAAGTGTATCCCTGTGACATATTGAGACTGCCTTGGGGCTGCGGTTGGAGCGAGTGCCCTGAGTTCATAACATGAGGGTCTGTCATCTGTCGCGGGCAGTGCCTCAGGGTTGAGGATGACTTGCCTCTACTCCAGGGAGGTGGGCTCCTGGGGGTGGCTGAACAGTCCGATCCGGATGTTTAGCCTGAGGCCCATTCTCTCGTATGCCTCGGTGAATATGTCAGAGATGGGTTGTATCTCGGCCTCTGAATGTGCGCACGCACAGGTGTTGTCTGCATACTGCAGCTTGGTGACAGAACTTGGGGTGGTTTTGGTTCTGGCCTGGAGGCGTTGGAGGTTGAACAGTTTCCCACTTGTCCGGTAGGTTAGCTCCACCCCACCGGGGACCATCAGAATGTTGGGGTGGAGTGTTGCTGTGAGGAAGCTGGAGAAGAGCGTTGATGCGATGACGCGGCCCTCTTTGACCCCTGTTTGCACACGCATTGGGTCTGAGATGTTCATGTTGGTGAGGATCACGGCTTGCATGTCATCGTGGAGCAGGTGGAGAATGACGACAAATTTCTGTGGGCAGCCGAATTTGAGGAGGATGCTCCACAATCCATCACGTTCGACAGAGTCAAAGATCTTTGCGAGATCGAAGAAGGCCATGTACAGAGGTTGATGCTGCTCCCTGCACTTTTCCTGGATTTGTCGCGCGCTGAAGATCAGGTCCATTGTGCCTATTGATGGGCGGAAGCCACACTGAGACTCCAGGGAGGAGCTCTTCAGCCATTGGGAGGAGGCGATTGAGGCGGATTCTCGCAATGACCCTTCCCATGGCGGAGAGTAGGGAAATCGCTCTGTAATTCCCGCAGTCGGACCTGACTCCTTTCCTGAAGGTGGTCACAATGAAGCAGTCTCTGAGAACCCCCAGCATGTTCTCTTCCTTCCAGAGTGTAAGGTCCTGGTCGATCACAGGTGATGGAATCATAAAATGGTACGGCACAGGGAAAGGGAGTCATTCAACACATTATACAGGTCAGGATTTTGGAAAGAACTCTTTCTAAAATTTATTCTTTCACAGGAGCACAGTGGTTAGCACTGTTGCTTCGCAGCTCCAGGGTCCCAGGCTCGATTCCCGGCTTGGGTCACTGTCTGCGCGGAGTCTGCACGCTCTCCACGTGTCTGCGTGGGTTTCCCCCGGGTGCTCCGGTTTCCTCCCACAGTCCAAAGATGTGCAGGTTAGGTGGACTGGCCATGCTAAATTGCCCCTTGGTATCCAAAAGGGGTAGGTGGTTAGGGGGGATATGGGGGAGGTGTGGGCTTAAGTAGGGAGCTCTTTACGAGGGCCGGTGCAGACTCAATGGGCCAAATGGCCTCCTTCTGCGCTATAAATCTATGATTCAATGAGGAGGTGGGCTTCGCTGGCAAGGCCAGCATAGGGGGCAGTTAAGACTCAACCACATTACTATTGGTCTGGAGTCACATGTCGGCCAGACCGGGTAAGGATGGCAGATTTCCTTCCCTAATGGTCATTAGTGAACCAAATGGGTTTTTACGACAATTGCTGATAGTTTCGTGGTTACCATTACTGCGAGGAGCTTTCAATTCCGTGTTTATTCATTGAATTTAAATTCCCCCGGCTGCCGTGGTGGGAATTGTGTCCCTGGCTGATCTGATTGTAACCTCGACTCCCCATTCACACCTATCCCCCGGTAACCCTTGGTTGTCAAGAATCTCTCCACTCCTGTCTTAAAAATATTCAAGGACTTTGCTTCCACTGCCTTTTAAGGAAGAGAGTTCCAAGGATTCACGCCTCTCTGAGAGAAATAAATTCTCCTCATCTCTGCCTTAAATGAGTGAGTGGCCCCTTTTATTTTTAAACAGTGACCCCCCAGTTTTAGATTTTCCCACTCGAGGACACGTCCTTTCCACATTCACCCTGTCAATACCCCTCGGGATCTGAAAGATTACAATGAAGTCTTGGGTCACTGTCTGTGGACGGAGCCTGCGCATCCTCCCCGTGTGTGCGTGGGTTTCCTCCGGGTGCTCCGGTTTCCTCCCACAGTCCAACGATGTGCAGGTTAGGTGGATTGGCCATGATAAATTGCCCTTAGTGTTGGGTGGGGTTACTGGGTTATGGGGATAGGGTGGAGGTGTTGACCTTGGGTAGGGTGCTCTTTCCAAGAGCCGGTGCAGACTCGATGGGCCGAATGGCCTCCTTCTGCACTGTAAATGCACTATGATAATCTATGAAGTCGCCTCTTACTCTTATAAACTCCAGTAGATACAAACCTAAACTGTCCCACCTTCCCTCTTAAGACAACCCGCTGGTTTCAATCTGCTGAACCTTCTCTGAACTGCTTCTAACGCATTTACATCTTTCCTTAAATAAGTACAGTGCACAGAAATCCAGATCTCAACAGTGCCCTGTATAACTGAAGCATAACCTCCCCACTTTTGTAATCAATTGCCTCTGGATTACTAGTCCATTGACATTGCCACTAGCCCTACCCCTCCACCCCTGCTCCGGCAGTGTAAGCAACCTGCGAGAGTCACTTGTGACGATCACACTCCAAGCTTAGTGCCATATACCCACCCTCCCAAAACCCGTGTGAGTGTGCGTGGTCCTGGATTGGAGTTCGTGTCCTGTTCCTGAGATTACGTGGCACTTTACGCTGCACCCCCTTGTCAACCATCTCATTACCTCCAGTGGCCTTGCAGGAGTCGATAGTTCCCTTTCCTCTCTCATACAAGCTGCATGATATTGAGTTGTGTTAATAAATGCGACTGTCCCAGCCTTCAGAAGGGAAACATAAGTAATTGCAATCACAACGAGTGGAGCTGGAAGATCAGGCTGTTTTAATAATCTTGGCTGGCAGCATCTGATGCATGTTTGGCCTGCACTGGGTATGTATGATTCAGGTTCAGCCCAGTGATGTTGCCTCTGATGATGTTGGTAACAGTGCACTATTGAAATGGCTTCCACCCCCGCCCAATGCTGGAAGACCTGTTTCAGTTCCCTCTCCCTTATCTGTCTTCTGCACCGAGCCCTGCTTCCTTCCTGGCCTTGTGCTGACTACGTCATTTCAATTTTTGCTTTCATTCTGAGAGTTAATGGATTGATCTTCAGGATGCACCAGTGGATCCCTGATCTGAAACGTCTCACATTAACACTGCAATGAAGTTACTGTGAAAAGCCCCTAGTCGCCGCACTCTGGCGCCTGTTCGGGTACACGGAGGGAGAATTCAGAATGTCCAGTTCACCTAACAGCACGTCTTTCGGGGTTTGTGGGAGGAAACCGGAGCACCCGGAGGAAACCCACACATACACTGGGAGAACGTGCAGACTCCGCACAGACAGTGACCCAAGTCGGGAATCGAACCTGGGACTCTGGCACTTTGAAGCAACAGTCCTAACCACTGCTACCGTGGCACCCTGTAGTTACTATTGTAATATGACAACCAATTTGCACACCGCAAACCCTGACAAACAGCAATCTGATTGCAACCGGTCAATAAACCTTATCGGTACCTGGTTTTTCGAGTGATGTTGGTTGAGCGATGAATATTGGCCTAAGACATCAGGGAGAGCTGCCCAGCCCTTTCCAAAATAGTTACCCCTTTTACATCGACCTGGTTGGACGCGCAGGGTCAGACAGGCCTTGGTTTAGCATTTCATGTGAAAGACCGCACCTCGGGCAGTGCAGCACCCCCTCGGTACTGAAACTGGACTGCTTGGGACTCCGGAGTGAGGCTTGTGTGGAGGGTTACTGCTCCGTATTGGATCAGGTGGTCCTCACCTGTGCCGCAGCCGCATCCAAGATTGTAACAAAAGATTCCCTGCTCCCTTTGATTATGAGGAAGCGTGGGAGAAATCAGTCAAGGTAGCTGATCGGTACCTGCGACTGCCTAAGCAGAAGTGGTCAACTAGAGGGCAGCACGGAGGCACAGTGGTTAGCCCTGCTGCCTCACGGCACCGTGGCCCCCAGGTTCGATCCCGGCTCTGATCACTGTCCGTGTGGAGTTTGCACATTCTCCCCGTGCTTGCGTGGGATTCGCCCCCACAACCCAAAGATGTGCAGGGTAGGTGGATTGGCCACACTAAATTGCCCCCTAATTGGAAAAAATGAATTGGGTACCCTAAATTTATAAAAAAAGAAGTGGTCAACCGCTAAAAATGGGAGCGGATTCTGTAATTTTGCATTTTAAAAAATTGCCACTTCAGCAAAGTCACTCGTTACACTTTCTATTTGCAGTTTATACTAAAGTTTTTGAGAATCTTTTTCTTTTTTAGGATTTGCTTTAAACAACGTGCAGGACTGGAATAGTAACCTCTGAAATGGAAGGCAATAGTGTTGATGACGCAATTGTTTATTTCTGTCCCACCTGACTGGGGCCTCTGTACGATTTTTAATTGATGGTTGCTTTGAATTTGGAAAGATGGTGGAAACGCAAATTAAACAATTAGAGAATGTACACTATCTTGATTAGACCACACTTCTGGCTGCAGCCTCTGTATTGCAATGAAAGATATTCTCACTCAGAAAAGATTGAATAGTTTGTGGTTCAGTTTGGGTGCACCTTGTGTTGCCCTATTATGTATTTTCTTTTATTTTCGTGTACTAAATAATCTGTTTGAGCTGCTCACTTTTCACTGTACCTCCGTACATGTGATAATAAACAAATCCAATCCAATCAACTCTTTGTCATAGAGAAGACAGACAGGGGGGTATTTAAGGTTATTAAAGGCTTGTCAGCTAGACCAGTGTTTTTCAAACTTTTTTTCTGGGGACCCATTTTTACCAACTGGCCCACCTTCGGGACCCACACCGGCCCACCTTTGCGACCCGCGCCGGCCCACCTTCGGGACCCACACCGGCCCACCTTTGCGACCCGCGCCGGCCCACCTTTGCGACCCATGCCAGCCGACTTTCGTGACCTTACCTTGTTTGCTGCTGACAAAATGGAGGAATCGCAATCGCGCCCAAAGTACGTGATGGTGACGTCCGGGGGCCGTGATCTGCTCTCTGCCTCCCTCAGGCAGGAAGATTGCACAGAATTCTTTTTTAAACCTTCTGCGTCTCCGATGGTTCAAATTCGCGGTCTTCAGCCGCAGCAGCCGGCTTTTATATTCAATTTTTATTTATTTTTTGTAAATTGTAACAATGTTGTTGCACGGCACGTTTAATCAAAGAGACCAAAGCCCATCGTCATCGTCAGATTCTTCCTGTTTCTTCGCTTTTTTCTCTTCAACAGCAAGAGGGGCAGTGGCGGAAACAACTGCTGCAACAGCTGGGACATTGCTACCAGCCACCAACGTTGCAGATCAGACTATTGACGTCAATAATAGCCAATGCCTTGGCAAACGGACGAGGCCAGAAAGGCTCAATGGTCACACCAGCTGTTTTAATCAGGGCATTGAGTTTGTCTTCGGTGACAATGGCCTCGTCGTCGTGCAGGATGAGCGCGTTGTAGATACAGGCGAGTTCCGAGGTCGAGTCCATGGCGCTGGATCTCTGCGGGTGGGTCCGATGGTGCTAGTCGCCGGGGGGAATCTCGGCCGTAGCTTCGTTCAGAAGAATCGAGCACTTCCGAACCGGGCAGAGTGATCAGCAGCCGGCTTGTAACTATGCCGGCTGCGAGCGGCCTTTTTACCATATTAAAAAATGCGTCCGCACTGCGCGTGCGTGCCCGCTCATCGGTGGGCATCGCAGCCGGCATAGTTACTAAAGGCTGGCTGCTGCGGCTGTTGTGCACAAATTTGCGCAATCGGGAGCGCCGCGACGGACGGCTCCGCCACCCTCCCGACACACGCCCACGACCCACCCACGGGTCACGCCCCCGACTTTGAAGATCACTGGGCTAGAGGCAGAGAAGACATTTCCACTTGTCGGGGTGTTCAACATTATAAATATAAGATAGTCACTCCATTAGGGACTTTACCCAGACCGTACTGACCAAATGGAACTCGCTGCCGCAAAGATTTGGTGTCTTAAGACGATGATTAACGCCTTGGTGGTCAACTCTGTGTTAAGCATTGCCTGGTGTGACTCAGGAGTCCTTCTCTGGCACGACAGGCTCTGCCACGTTTGCTGGAAAGGAAGACAAGTGGACTGAGCAGGCGCAGGATTCGCTCGGTCTCCGTTTTCTCCGGGGCCCCGCTCCTCGGCCAGCTGGGCTATTCCTTATCTGTCCGTCTCTTCCAATACCGTGCCAAACAGTCAACCTTCAGAGGTCGTGACTGTCGGTGTCAATATCTGCAATCTTCACGTCTCACTTGTAGGTGTCCCAGTAGCAGAGTTATGGATGTCCAGGAGGAGGTGGTGACCCAGTGACCAGTTCACCAGACAGAAGACCTTTTAATTTATCCATCCGCTGAATATTAGCAAGCCAGTGCAGACTTCGCCAATTTAGTAATGAGTGCATGCTGATGGAATTCAATGCTCCGGCACCTCTGAGCTGTGACCTTGTCCTGCCAAGAGATGCCGAGGATATATCTGAGATAGCAAAGGTATAAACTCTTCAGCCTCTTCTCCAGCCTTGCATGCGTTGCCTGGACCTGACCACTGAAGTGCGCCCTGAGGACATTAATACTGTCGTTTCGCGCACTCTTATTCAGCTTGGGCATAGAATCACAGAATTTACAGTGCAAAGGAGGCCATTGGGCCCATCGAGTCTGCACCGGCCCTTGGAAAAATCACTCCACTCAAGCCGACACCCGTAACCCCACCTCACCTTTTTGGACACTTAAGGGCAATTCAGCATGGCCAATCCACCTAACCTGCACATCCTTGGACTGCGGGAGGAAACCGGAGCACCCAGAGGAAACCCACGCACACGCATGGAGAACGTGCAGACTCCGCACAGACAGTGGCGCAAGCCGGGAATCGCACCTGGGGCCCTGGAGCTGTGAAGCAACAGTGCTGACCACTGTGCAGCCCTGCCATAGCAACTGCAGCTTTTGTGGTGAATCTTGGGCCTTGACACCTGTCTTCCTGATGTTACTGACTCCAAGGTGAAGCTGAACTCTGGTTGGCCCAGTTCCTTCATGTAAATTCCTGATGGAATCGAACCTCGTCAGCTCGGCTGCAGTGTGCTGACCGGCTGACTGAAACTTACTCAACCCCTGAAACCGAACAGTAGCAATTGTCGGCAGGTATTTAAAAAATGCAGTAAACTCTCAGGTGAGTCAACAGAGGAGAGAGAAACGGCACTAACGTTTCAGTTTGACGGCCTTCCACCAGAACGTGTTATCTTTTGGAGCTCCCTCTTGGCCTGATCAATGTTCATTAGAAGCAAATGACTTGGTTTCAAACCCATCAGTGGGTCCAGTGTCAAAGGACAAAGCAAGTCCTTGATATGGAAGATGGGCGTCTACCTTTGGCTGCCCGTTAATATCTGCTTTATGAAGAAAAATAAAATATACAAGCCACCCACAAAAGCCAGAAGGATTCCCCCTCCCGGTTATCTCACTCACTATTCTAACCCAGTTAAAAATTTTTTTACTGTGAGTCTTAATGACATTGTGCTGGTGTGAATTGACTGAACAATGTATATGTAGTGACGAAGGTTTCCAGGCTGTTACGAGGAGTAGCTTATTATTTAGAAGACTGCCTACTGTTTTGTAAGTGTGACGTTCACCAGTGTTGTGCATTGCAGAGTCGTGGGTAGCATTCTCCCTTCTCAGTCCCAAGGATGTGGTTTCAAGGGCGGCATGGTAGCACAGTGGTTAGCACAGTTGCTTCACAGCCCCAGGGTCCCAAGTTGGGTCACTGTCTGTGCGGACTCTGCACGTTCTCCCCGTGTCTGCGTGGGTTTCCTCCGGGTGCTCCGGTTTCCTCCCACAGTCCAAAGATGTGCAGGTTAGATGTGCTACGCCAAATTGCCCTTTCGTGTCCAAACAAAAAAGGTGAGGTGGGGTTACGGGGATTGGGTAGAGGTGTGGGCTTAGGTAGGGTGCTCTTTCCGGGGACCAGTGCAGACTCGATGGGCCAAATGGCCTCCTCCTGCACTGTAAATTCTATGATTCTATAAAGCCCCACTGCCATGGATGCATTCAATTTCCACTGATGCACCCTCCCAGTGCGATACTGAGGGGTTGCTGAACTGCTGTTCTTGTGGATGAGGTGTTAAACCCACTTCCTCCCTCTTGAGTGGAGGTGAAGATCCCACGGCCACTATTTCGAAGAATAACGGAGAGGTTGTCTCCAAACAAACATATAAATTGGGAGCAGAAGAAGGCCGTCAGCCCCTGGAGCCTGCTCTGCCATTCATTAAGATCATGGTAATCTGGGCAGCACGGTGGCGCAGTGGTTAGCACTGCTGCCTCACGGCGCCGAGGTCCCAGGTTCGATCCTGGCTCTGGGTTCCCGTCCGTGTGGAGTTTGCACATTCTCCCCGTGTTTGCGTGGGTTTCGCCCCCACAATCCAAAGATGTGCTGGTTAGGTGGATTGGCCACGCTAAATTGCCCCTTAATTGGAAAAATGAATTGGGTACTCGAAATTTATATTAAAAAAAAAAAGATCATGGTAATCTGTTTGTTTTTCTCATTCCACCTCCCCCATCTACCATCAAAACATTTGATTCCCTTGCCCAACAAGAAATTATCTGCCTCCGCCCTATAACTGTTCATTGACCCCCCCCCCTCTCCCCCCAACAGAACCTCACCAAAACGTGTTACCAGCTCGTCGTCATCACGTGATCTGAAACTCGGAAGAAGAGTCACACGGGCTCGAAATGTGAACTCTGTTTCCCTCTCCACAGATGCTGCCAAACCTGCTGTGCTTTTCCAGCATTTTCTGTTTTTATCGCCGTCGTCACATTGCTGTTTGTGGGAGCTTGCTGTGCCCAAAGCACTTTGGGGCACCCGAGGTTGCGAGATGCGCAACGCACATAAGTGCAGCCTGTGACACTTCCTCCGCTCTGTGTGAACCGGGGAAGAGAGAAGCAAAATGCTACAGATGCATCAGCACAGTTCTGATAAAAGATGACTCGACCTGACATGTTGGCACTTTCTCTCTACAGATGCTGCCCGGCCTGTTGAGTTCACCAGGATTTTTTGTTTTTATTTGAACGATGGAGGGGTTTGGTGTTGGAAGGTGTGAAAGTGGTTATTGATAAGTTGATTAGCTAATGTTCAGTTAGTGATTAGTTTAAAAAAATAAAAATAAATTCAGAATACCCAATTCTTTTTTTCCCCAATTATGGGGCAATTTAGCATGTCCAATCCACCGCCCCTGCACATCTTTGGGTTGTGGGGGTGAGACCCACGCAGACACGGGGAGAATGTGCAAACTCCACACAGACCCGGGACCTTGGCGCCGTGAGGCAGGAGTGCTAACCACCGTGCCGCCCAATTAATGATTAGTTAATGATAAGTTGATTGACTTCTTTTCCATGGTTTTGACCCAATGAATGGAGGGACTGTGACGCAAGGGCAGAGTCTGGCGGAGTGATTCTTCTCACTTTGGGAAGAGCAGTTTGAGAGGAGGTTCGATAGGCGTGCTCAGAATCATCGGTCTAGACGGAGTAGAGGAGAGTAATTGTTCCCATTGGTGGCAAGGCCGCCACTCAGAGGAGACCAGTTTAAAGCGGTTGGCAAATGAATCAAAGGTGCCATGAGGAAAGTTTATTTTGTGCAGCGAGCGATTCCAAGCTGGAATGAACTGCCTGCGAGTGAGGTGCAGGAGGTAAGTCGAGGCTTTCCAAAGGGAATGGGATAAGAACCTGAAGTGTGAGAATTTGCAAGGCTACCGGGAAAAGGCAAGGGACTGGAACTAACTTGAGTTGCGCTTGAAGCGTGCCGGCACGGATTTGTGCTGTATCCATTCGACACTGGGGACAGGCCGCTCAGCGTGTTTTGTTATTTAATTGGACCACGGCTCATCTTTATCTTTATCCCCCTTGCTCCTACAATCCCCTTTAATATCGTCGCCTAACAAAATTCTATCAATCTCTCAATTTTAAAATTTTCCATTGATATACTCCCAAGTTAGGTTGGTTGGTGTGCGCCCTGAAGGTAATGGTGTACGTGCATCGCCTTTGGTCAAGCTCAAGCCATGGTGTGGCTGGTATCGGAAGCAAATTCGGTACTTCACTGGTTACAATTGGAGGTGCAGTTCCCTGCTTTAGGGCAGACGTTTACTGGGGAAGAGCACAGCCAACTTTACTCTCTCTATACCTCGCTAATCTGCCCTAGATCTGTGAGTGCTCGATGCAGGCTGGATGCCTGAAATCAAAGCAAAGAAAGAACTTGTACTTGTATAGCCCCGTCGGATGCCCCAGAGCACCTTACAGCCAATACGGCATGTTTCAAAGTATGGTCACTGTTGAAATATCGGAACTGTGTGAAGGGCTACTTTGTGAAGATCCAGCTCCCACAGATAGTAACGGGATAATAATAATGGATAATCTAAAAGTATTTAGTTCACCAGCATCAAACTACGGTTAAGATATTTTAAAATGTTTTTATTTAAACAAGTGTTTTGGACACCAAGGTTTGTTAAATTTATCTTTCTCCATAGTTTCCTGTCACATGATATTTTGCAGAAAGGGCAATTTAAGCACCTCACAGTTTTGATTAAAATTAATATATATGGTGGCGCAGTGGTTAGCACTGCTGCCTCATGGCGCCGAGGTCCCAGGTTCGATCCTGGCTCTGGGTCACTGTCCGTGTGGAGTTTGCACATTCTCCCCGTGTTTGTATGGGTTTCACCCCCACAACCCAAAGATAGGCAACACTGTAGCACAGTGGTTAGTACTGTGGCTTCACAGCGCCAGGGTCCCAGGTTCGATTCCTCGCTGGGTCCCCGTGTCTGCGTGGGTTTCCTCCGGGTGCTCCGGTTTCTTCCCACAGTCCAAAGGCATGCAGGTTAGGTGGATTGGCCATGATAAATTGCCTTTAGTGTCCAAAAAGGTGAGGAGGGGTTATTGGATAACAGAGGTCAGGTGGAAGTGAGGGCTTAAAGTGGGTCGGTGCAGACTCGAGGGGCCGAATGTCCTCCTCCTGCACTGTATGTATGTTCTATGTGCAGGCTAGGTGGATTGGCCACGCTAAATTGCCCCTTATTGGAAAAAAAATTGGGTACTCTAAATTTATTTTAAAAATATATATATATATATATATATATATATATATATATATTTGCTCTATATATGGGTACTGTTGGCAAGAGCCACAATTAGTGCCCTCAGTTGCCTACAGAACATTGTCATGGACCTTCCGTCAAATAAGATTGCTAGGACGGTTACTATTGTTGGCAAGAAACCCTGGTTCATCTGCATCGGCTCCCGTTTCAGCAGTGCCTCAGTTTTAAAATTCTTGTCCTTGTTTTCAAATTGCCCCCTCTTTCCCCCATCCGTTAGACCCCCCCCCATCCCCCCGGCTCCATGGCTCCCCTAAGATAGTGTAGCTGCACAGAAATCTGAAATATGCAGGCAGCAAATAGGCTGTGGACAGCTGACATTTATATTTCCTTTAAGGTGTGCGCATGTGCGGCAATGTGGCAGGGCAGCAGCAGGACATGCACAGTTGAGGGAATGTTGTCGAGTGTCCTTGCGCTTGCTCTTGCACTCTGCAATTCTCAAAGCTCTCTGCTCTCCTCCAATTCTGCCTCTTGAGCATCCCGGTTTTACTTACTTCAACATTTGGCAGCTGCGCTTTCAGCTTTGCACTAAACTCTGCCATTCTCTTGCTAAACTTCCCAATTTCAGGGTGTGTTCCAGGTGCAGGGTAGGTGGATTGATCACGCTAAATTGCCTTAATTGGAAAAAAGAATTGGGTACTCATCTTGTCATCCAATAGTACATAGATTCAGTTTCTCTTTACCCTCTCTTAATTCCTCTTAACATTGGCCTCAGCACTCAGATTGATGCTAGTCCATGCCATGCTGCACCAGTCCTTTTCTTTCCAGGGAACTTCTTTTCCTTTCACTTGTGTTCCCTGTCCGCTTAATCGAGGAGGCTTCAAAGTTGGTTCTGTAGAAACGTTGTTGTGAAAAATTCTGACTCTTGTATCTTTTCTTCCCCTTAAGCTCTATTACCCTATTGATGGGAAAGGTTCTGTCTGATTTTCCCTTCTTGCACTAAATGTCTTAGCTGCCCTTTTAAAATTTCTCGATGTGAGCTTCACCGTGCCTCTGCTCCTTCCCTTGAGAACTGTGTGAGGGTGTTGGCAGAGGGTAGGCAGAATCAGAGACTTTACAGTGCAGAAGCAGGCCATTTGGCCCATCGAGTCTGCACCGGCCCTTGGAAAGAGCAGCCCAATTAAGCCCGTTCCGCCACCCTATCCCCGTAACCCAGTAACCCCACCTAATGTTTTTTTTGGACACTAAGGACAATTTATCATGGTCAATCCACCTAACCTGCACATCTTCGGACTGTGGGAGGAAACCGGAGCACCCGGAGGAAACCCACCCAGACACTGGGAGGACGTGCAGACTCCACACAGCCAGTGACCCAAGCCGGGAATCGAACCTGGGACCCTGGCGCTGCAAAGCAACTGTGCTAACCACTGTGCTACCGTGCTGCTTCAGAATGTGACGTTGAGTCCACAATCCGATCAACCACAGCCCTATTGCACGGCGTGGAAGTCTCGAGGGGCCGAATGGCCTACTCCTGCTCCTAATTCGTATGTTCGTATGATTCTCAGATTGATTAACAGTCTGATAGACCATGACACGGCTGCTTGGGTGATTGACCCCAATGGCGGGGGAGGGTTTATGGGATCCCACACGACAAGATGGGGGTTGGGGTGGGGGTGCCGGCTCTCGCACATCCACTGGGCTCCAGCATCCTGTTCGATGTAAACCCAGAATTCTGAACCCACCTGCAGGGAGTGTCATTGACTGGATTCTAACCCTGCAGGAAGGCCCATTTGGGAGTCACCATCGCAGCCGTCCAGGCGGAGCCCGATCCCGAGTGCTGAGCGTGGACTTCCCATCCGAAGTTGTCTCCTTCTTTTGGGCTTTTCTCTTGATCTCCCTCCCCCTCTGTGCAATCCACTGTTCAAACTATATTCGGTAATGCTAATTTTTGTTTTGTTATTAATTGCCCAACTAAAGGAAATATGGTGGTTTGTGGTGAGGCATTGATAATGGCGAAAAGTTTCATCTTGTCGTGGGAGAGGATGTATCAGGCGGAAAAAAACCAAATTTAGCTCCTGTTGGACGTTGAAGGTTTCTGCTCCAGTGTTTGAATGAAGCGTCCGGTTTAGTCTGTGACTTCTCGGTCAGCGGCTTTAACGAAAGAACTTGCATTTATATAGCACCTTTCGCAGCCGCAGGACATCCCAAAATGCGTTACTGCCCAGTAAGTACCTCTGAAGCGTTGCAAGGAAACGGGACATCCAATTTTCACCCACAGTCCCCACAAACGGCATGATAATAAAATACTGCAGATGCTGGAAATCTGAAATAAAGAGAAAACCTGTTTCCCTCTCCACAGATGCTGCCAGACCTGCTGGAGTTTGCACAGCATTTTCTGGTTTTTATCCCACAAACAATAGGCTTGGTTAATGGTCAGGTAAACTGTTTTGCAGTGATTTTGGGTGAGAGGTTAATATTGGCCGGGGGGGTGGGGGTGTGTTCGTGTGTGTGTTTGCGTGTTTGTGTGTTCGCGTGTTTGTGTTCTGGCGGTGCACTCACCTGACAACATCCTGATTCAGAGGTGAGCGTTCTATCTACAGCTGTATGTGGCTGACACGATAGACTAGTGTTTTTCAAACTTTTTTTCCGGGGACCCATTTTTACCAACCGGCCAACCTTCGGGACCCAACCTGCTGACCTTCGCGACCCACGCGGGCCGACCTTTGCGACCCACGCGGGCCGACCTTTGCGACCCACGCTGGCCGACCTTTGCGACCCACGCCGGCCGACCTTTGCGACCCACGCCGGCCGACCTTTGCGACCCACGCCGGCCGACCTTTGCGACCCACGCCGGCCGACCTTTGCGACCCACGCCGGCCGACCTTTGCGACCCACGCCGGCCGACCTTTGCGACCCACGCCGGCCGACCTTTGCGACCCACGCCGGCCGACCTTTGCGACCCACGCCGGCCGACCTTTGCGACCCACGCCGGCCGACCTTTGCGACCCACGCCGGCCGACCTTTGCGACCCACGCCGGCCGACCTTTGCGACCCACGCCGGCCGACCTTTGCGACCCACGCCGGCCGACCTTTGCGACCCACGCCGGCCGACCTTTGCGACCCACGCCGGCCGACCTTTGCGACCCACGCCGGCCGACCTTTGCGACCCACGCCGGCCGACCTTTGCGACCCACGCCGGCCGACCTTTGCGACCCACGCCGGCCGACCTTTGCGACCCACGCCGGCCGACCTTTGCGACCCACGCCGGCCGACCTTTGCGACCCACGCCGGCCGACCTTTGCGACCCACGCCGGCCGACCTTTGCGACCCACGCCGGCCGACCTTTGCGACCCACGCCGGCCGACCTTTGCGACCCACGCCGGCCGACCTTTGCGACCCACGCCGGCCGAACTTTGCGACCCACGCCGGCCGAACTTTGCGACCCACGCCGGCCGACCTTCGCGACCCACGCCGGCCGACCTTTGCGACCCACGCCGGCCGAACTTTGCGACCCACGCCGGCCGACCTTTGCTGTTTCTGTGCTGCCTGTCAAGAGCTTCCAGCCTAATTCCACTTTCCAGCTCTCGGTCCATAGCCGTGCAGGCTCCGGCACCTCAAATGCATGTCTGAAAATTATTTTTTAAATGCGAGGAGGGTGTTTACGTCCACAGGCCTGTCAGGAAGCGAGTTCCAGATACCCATCGCCCTTTGGGTGAAAATTACTCCTCCGCCCCACTGATCCTTCTACCAATTACTTTAAATCCATGCCCCCCGGTTAATGACGTCTCTGCTAATCACCGAATGGTTACGCCACAGATGGAGACCATTCGGCCCCATTACATCCATGCTGTCCCTCTGCAGGAGACGTTCACCGTCTGCCACTCCCCCCTCCTCTTCTCTGTAGCCCTGCACATGTTTCCTTTTTTGATAATTCCCTTTTGAAAGTCTCGCTTAACTCTGCCTCCACCGACTTCCGGGTGCGGCGATGACCAGCTAAGTCGCACGTTTCGGCAGCTCCCGGTGGAACGGACTTTTGGGCTCTTAATAAGAGCCCCAACGGCAATTTTAACGGCTAAAAGCACTGTGCGGTAAACCAGAAGGGAATCCCCCCTGGATACGGATGGAAAAAGGAGGAGAAAGTGGCCGGATTGCAGTGGATCCTTTAGAGCAGCGGCAAGGAAGGCAAGCAAAAACCAAGATGGCGACGGAAGGTGGCAGTTTAATATGGGGCCCTGAACAACACGAGTTTTTGAAACGCTGCGTGGAAGAGCTTAAAAAGGAGATGAAGAAAGAGCTGTTCGCCCCGATATTACAGGCGATTGAAGGGCTAAAAGATGAGCAAAAGACCCAGGAGCGGGAGCTTCGGGTCGTGAAGGCAAAGGCTGCCGAGAACGAGGACGATATACAGGGCCTGGTGGTGAAGACGGAGATGCACGAGGCACACCATAAACGATGTGTGGAAAGGCTGGAGGTGCTGGAGAATAATGCGAGGAGGAAGAATTTAAGGATTCTTGGTCTTCCTGAAGGTGCAGAAGGGGCGGACGTCGGGGCATATGTGAGCACGATGCTGCACTCGTTAATGGGAGCGGAGGCCCCGGCGGGTCCGCTGGAGGTGGAGGGAGCATACCGAGTGATGGCGCAAGGACCGAGAGCAGGAGAAATTCCCAGAGCCATAGTGGTGAGATTCCTCCGTTTTAAGGACAGAGAGATGGTCCTCAGATGGGCAAAGAAAACTCGGAGCAGTAGGTGGGAGAACGCGGTGATCCGCGTATATCAAGACTGGAGTGCGGAGGTGGCGAGAAGGAGGGCGAGCTTTAATCGGGCAAAGGCGGTGCTTCATAAAAAGAAGATTAAATTTGGAATGCTGCAGCCGGCAAGACTGTGGGTCACATATCAAGGGAAACACCACTACTTTGAAACGGCGGATGAGGCGTGGACATTTATTGTTGAAGAGAAATTGGAATAAGCGGGTTATTAAAAAAGAACGTTTGAGACAAAGTGGTGGGGCGAATATGGGGGGCGAAGGGGGGGGAAAAAGGGGGTAGAGATGATTTTTATGTTGTTAATCCTGCGACCCGGTAACTTTTCTCTCTTCCACAGGTTGTGGGGGAGGGAGGTGGAGGAGCTGGGGGCGTTGGCCATTGGGGGCGGGGCCAAAAGGGAAGCGCAGGCTTTGTTCCCGCGCTATGATAATTATGGCGGGAATGGGGAAGCAGGAAGGAGGGGGCGTCGCACGGTGCGAGCCGAGGTCACGGGGGGAAGCCGAGGTCGGCCAGAGTTTGCTGACTTCTGGGAGCAACATGGGGGGTGTAACCACGCTAGTGGGGGATCTAGCGCGGGGGGGGGGGGGATTTACTGGGTTGCTGCTGCTGGGGAGAAGGGGGAGCTGGTATGGGGTGGGCGGGGCGGGGCGGGAGGGCACCGCCTGGGGGGGGACACAGCTGCGTGGGAACCGGGTGAGGAGCTGGATAAAAGGGGATGGCTAATCGACAAGGGGGGGGGGGTAAAGAGCCCCCCAACCCGGCTGATCACGTGGAATGTGAGAGGGCTGAACGGGCCGATAAAGAGGGCACGGGTACTCGCACACCTTAAGAAACTTAAGGCAGATGTGGTTATGTTACAGGAGACGCATTTGAAACTGATAGACCAGGTTAGACTACGCAAAGGATGGGTGGGGCAGGTGTTTCATTCGGGGCTAGATGCGAAAAACAGGGGGGTGGCTATACTAGTGGGGAAACGGGTAATGTTTGAGGCAAAGACCATAGTGGCGGATAGTGGGGGCAGATACATGATGGTGAGTGGCAAATTACAGGGGGAGGCGGTGGTCTTAGTGAACGTATATGCCCCGAACTGGGATGATGCCAACTTTATGAGGCGCATGTTAGGACGTATCCCGGACCTAGAGGTGGGGAAGTTGGTAATGGGTGGAGATTTTAACACGGTGCTGGAACCAGGGCTGGACAGATCGAGGTCCAGGACTGGAAGGAGGCTGGCAGCAACCAAGGTGCTTAAAGACTTTATGGAGCAGATGGGAGGAGTAGACCCATGGAGATTTAGCAGACCTAGGAGTAAGGAGTTTTCGTTTTTCTCCTATGTCCACAAAGTTTATTCGCGAATAGACTTTTTTGTTTTGGGAAGGGCGTTGATCCCGAAGGTGAGGGGGACGGAGTATACGGCTATAGCTATTTCGGATCACGCTCCACACTGGGTGGACTTGGAGTTAGGGGAGGAAAAAGAACGGCGTCCACCCTGGAGAATGGACATGGGACTAATGGCGGATGAGGGGGTGTGTCTAAGGGTGAGGGGGTGTATTGAAAAGTACTTGGAACTCAATGATAATGGGGAGGTCTAGGTGGGAGTGGCCTGGGAGGCGCTGAAGGCAGTGGTTAGAGGGGAGCTGATATCAATCAGGGCACATAAAGGAAAACAGGAGAGTAGGGAACGGGAGTGGTTGCTGCAAGAACTTCTGAGGGTGGACAGGCAATATGCGGAGGCACCGGAGGAGGGACTGTACAGGGAAAGGCAAAGGCTACACGTAGAATTTGATTTGCTGACAACGGGTACTGCAGAGGCACAGTGGAGGAAGGCACAGGGTGTACAGTATGAATATGGGGAGAAGGCGAGCAGGTTGCTGGCCCACCAATTGAGGAAAAGGGGAGCAGCGAGGGAAATAGGGGGAGTGAGGGATGAGGAGGGAGAGATGGAGCGGGGAGCGGAGAGAGTGAATGGAGTGTTCAAGGCATTCTATGAAAGATTATATGAAGCTCAGCCCCCGGATGGGAAGGAGAGAATGATGTGTTTTCTGGACCAGCTGGAATTTCCTAAGGTGGAGGAGCAGGAGAGGGTGGGACTGGGAGCACAGATCGAAATGGAGGAAGTAGTGAAAGGAATTAGGAGCATGCAGGCGGGGAAGGCCCCGGGACCGGATGGATTCCCAGTTGAATTTTACAGGAAATATGTGGACTTGCTCGCCCCGCTACTGATGAGAACCTTTAATGAGGCGAGGGAAAGGGGACAGCTGCCCCCGACTATGTCTGAGGCAACGGTATCGCTTCTCCTAAAGAAGGAAAAAGACCCGCTGCAATGCAGGTCCTATAGGCCTATTTCCCTCCTGAACGTAGACGCTAAGATTCTGGCCAAGGTAATGGCAATGAGGATAGAGGATTGTGTCCCGGGGGTGGTCCATGAGGACCAAACTGGGTTTGTGAAGGGGAGACAGCTGAATACGAATATACGGAGGCTGCTAGGGGTAATGATGATGCCCCCACCAGAGGGGGAAGCGGAGATAGTGGTGGCGATGGATGCCGAGAAAGCATTTGATAGAGTGGAGTGGGATTATTTGTGGGAGGTGTTGAGGAGATTTGGCTTTGGAGATGAGTATATTAGATGGGTACAGCTGCTGTATAGGGCCCCGATGGCGAGCGTGGTCACGAATGGACGGGGGTCTGCGTATTTTCGGCTCCATAGAGGGACGAGGCAGGGATGTCCTCTGTCCCCATTATTGTTTGCACTGGCGATTGAGCCCCTGACAATAGCATTGAGGGATTCCAGGAAGTGGAGGGGAGTACTCAGGGGAGGAGAAGAACACCGGGTATCTCTGTATGCGGACGATTTGTTGTTGTATGTGGCGGACCCGGCGGAGGGGATGCCAGAGATAATGCGGATACTTGGGGAGTTTGGAGAATTTTCAGGATATAAACTGAACATGGGGAAAAGTGAGTTGTTTGTGGTGCATCCGGGGGAGCAGAGCAGAGAAATAGAGGACTTACCGCTGAGGAAGGTAACAAGGGACTTTCGCTACTTGGGGATCCAGATAGCCAAGAATTGGGGTACATTGCATAGGTTAAATTTAACGCGGTTGGTGGAACAGATGGAGGAGGACTTCAAGAGATGGGACATGGTATCCCTGTCACTGGCAGGGAGGGTGCAGGCGGTTAAAATGGTGGTCCTCCCGAGATTCCTCTTTGTGTTTCAGTGCCTCCCGGTGGTGATCACAAAGGCTTTTTTCAAAAGGATTGAGAAGAGTATCATGAGTTTTGTGTGGGCCGGGAAGACCCCGAGAGTGAGGAAGGGATTTTTGCAGCGTAGTAGGGATAGGGGGGGGGGGGGGGGGGGGGGAGCTGGCACTACCGAGCCTAAGTGAGTACTACTGGGCCGCCAATATCTCAATGGTATGTAAGTGGATGGGAGAAGAGGAGGGAGCGGCGTCGAAGAGATTGGAGAGGGCGTCCTGCAGGGGGACTAGCCTACAAGCTATGGTGACGGCACCGTTGCCGTTCTCACCGAAGAAATACACCACAAGCCCGGTGGTGGTGGCTACTCTGAAAATTTGGGGGCAGTGGAGACGGCATAGGGGAAAGACGGGAGCCTCGGTGTGGTCCCTGATAAGAAACAACCATAGGTTTGCTCCGGGAGAATGGATGGGGGATTTGGAACATGGCAAAGAGCAGGAGTAACACAATTGAGAGATCTGTTTGTAGATGGGACGTTTGCAAGTCTGGGAGCGCTGACCGAAAAATATGGGTTGCCCCAAGGGAATGCATTCCGGTATATGCAACTGAGGGCTTTTGCGAGGCAACAGGTGAGGGAATTCCCGCAGCTCCCGACGCAGGAGGTGCAGGACAGAGTGATCTCAAAGACGTGGGTGGGGGACGGTAAGGTATCAGACATATATAGGGAAATGAGGGACGAGGGGGAGATTATGGTAGATGAGCTGAAAGGGAGATGGGAAGGAGAGCTGGGGGAGGAGATTGAGGAGGGGCTGTGGGCTGATGCCCTAAGTAGGGTAAACGCATCGTCCTCATGTGCCAGGCTAAGCCTGATACAATTTAAGGTGTTACACAGGGCGCATATGACTGGAGCATGGCTCAGTAAATTTTTTGGAGTAGAGGATAGGTGTGCGAGATGCTCGAGAAGCCCAGCGAATCACACCCACATGTTCTGGTCATGTCCGGCACTACAGGGGTTTTGGGTGGGGGTGACAAAGGTGCTTTCGAAGGTGGTGGGGGGTCCAGGTCGAACCAAGCTGGGGGTTGGCTATATTCGGGGT